>NC_064818.1:82030049-82040049 GCF_023721935.1 Panthera uncia | reverse complement strand
GAGAGATCCTGGAGCTCGATCTCATGACCCTGGGACCATGACCCGAGCTGAAAGCAAGAGTTGGACACTCAACTGATGGGGACACCAGGAACCCTTACATTTTTTTATTACAAACCACAACATATTTATCATTACTTTAGGTGTCTCAACTTTCCTAAAGGCCTACATACTGTCTGCTCTCATTCATTTACTCATTCGCTGAGTACTTAGCAAACATCCGCTCTGAGCTAGGGATACAGGTGAGGAAGACAGACCCGGTCTCCTTGAAGCACTGTTCCGGGAGAGAGGAGGAATGGAATGGACCGTAAACTCATAAGAACAAAAGAATAAGGGCTGTTGGCAAGAACACGGAGCATGGGGCAAGGCTGCGTCCGGACGGGCGGGTGGTGCCTCCTTAGACAGGGTGGAGGGGCGGGGGGGAAGGGCCAGGCCAGCTCAGACAAGTGCTCCGACCCTCAGGGAAGTGGCTGGCCCTGTGCAGACATTTATGCGATGCAGGGATGTGCGGGCGGATCCAAGAGCCCCTCAAGACACTTACAGGCCTTCTGAAAGCATGGGTGCTTCAGGAAATAAACCTCAATCTGGGTCATGGCCACATAAATCAAAGGTCAAAACTCTGGTTTTGGAACTCTCAAATTTCTAAAACAGTCCCTAGAAAAAGCACAGCTTCAACACCCCGATTTGTAGCATGCCACAGCAAGAGGCACCGAGAGGAGAGTCACGACTCACTCTCAGAGCTGACGCCACGGAGTTCTGGGTGAATCGGAAGAATGCGTGTGCTGGGGCCCTTTCCTGCGCAGAGGAACAGCCACCTGCCAGCGGGCACAACGTGCCAGCCTGGGCCTGCCCCTCCGTGGAGAGGTCGGAAGAGGCCCGAGGCTCCACCCCCAGGCCCGGCCCGGCCCTGCCGCCCCCTTCCCTGCAAGTCTGTGTGCCCCGGCCCTGCTCAAACGGACTCGCAGCCTTTGAACGCTTCCCCCCTGGATCCTTGAGCCCCAGGAGAGGCACTGGCACATCAAGACCACGAAACTCAGAACCTCTGCAGCTCAAAGTTACATTTCTTTTCATGTTTTAAACATCTGACTTTTCCAAACTGCTTACTCCAGTCTTTCTCCTTGGATCAAACTTGCTGTTCTCTGGTAGATCTCTTACCAGCCATGGCCAGGCCTCTTCCCAGAGCTCAGAGCTGTACTGTGGTGCTGGACACCTAAGCCTGGCGGTCCCACACTGGCCACAGCCGGAGGAGGAGGGGCAGGACAAAGACGCGACAGGCTCACCTGGTCTCTAACAGGCGCCCACTTGGCTACAAAACCCCCTCTTCTGTCCATAAATTATCAATAGAAAGGGGACTCAGAGACACCAGTGGGTCTGCTTACCTGGCCTCTGCCACTGGGCACGGTCAGTGCGTTTACTGTGTTTCCTGAGGCTCTGTTGCCAGCCTTGGGAGCTACTGACCTTGGCTTCTCAATCAGGCCAGGAGTGCTTGCCTCCCGGATGTCTAGAAGGCACGGGGGCATGTTTGGCTGGCTCCGGGAGTAGGGGGTGCTACTGGCATTTGGGGAGCAGGACAGCCAACTCACAGATGGGTGGCTCTCAAATGCCACGCCCGTCTGCCAGCTGAACAACCCTAAAGCCAGCTCTGCGGACCCCTATGGGATCACACCTGGGCACCTAGAAACCATCCACAATCCCACCAACCGGAGAGAACCACTCCTGATTTTACATATTCCCTCACATCGTTTACTTTAAATCATTTAAATTTTCATTTGATAAATTCAGGTGGGATGTTTATAGTACGTATCTCCCTTTGCTCTAAAGATTCCTGGGAACATCTTTTTTTTTTTTTTTTTTTTTTTTTTAAATGCAGACAAATCCCATGTGCAGAGAAATCTCGATTTACTTAAAACTCCCCCACTGTGTGTAGGGCATTCAGATTGTCTAATTTTTTATAATCGCGGTTATCATAGGGATAAGTGAAGCATTCCTGCAGCCCCTCCCCCAGCATATGGCTGTGTGAGGAAACCATCTCAGAACTATTTAAGCACTGCATTTTAATAAACAGCTCTGTATTCCGGGGAACACCCATCCAAGTGGAAAGGCTGATTCCACTGCTCGCTAGTTTGGTCCTGCCTAACATGGGTTCGCGTCATCTATTAATGGTACTAGTCTTCAAAAGTGCCCCTACCAGAATTAAGAACAGAGTGCCTAGGAGGAAATAAACCTTCATTTGTCTTGCAAATTAAACTCTATTAACCCCACAGGCTGCTCCTTGAACATGCTTCTAATATTAGTTATGCTGCATACATTATGTAGATTTTGTGTTTTCAGTATTAAATGCAAAATATCTTAACATCCTGGAATGTTCCTAAAACCAAAAGAATTCTAATGTTCCGGCATGCAGGAAGTTCAGAGAAAGAACATGTTAATTCTGAGTCTGTACTGTGCACAAGTTTATAACTGTCAACTAAATATAAAAAAAATAGAAGATCGTGTAATCCAATGAGTCATTCTATTTTTTTCTTCCGAAAGATTTATCAGGCACAAAGGTGAAACTATCTTAATTTGAAAATTTTACACCTTGTTTCTTGTGAGATAAGACCTCAGAGAGTGAGAAAGGCAGACTTTACCACTTCCCCTCGAAGAATTACACGATAGGCTACCTTGTCACATAGCTACCTCTTGTCTCTGCTGTTGATGGACTGACGGACAAATATCGGAGCACCTGTAAAACTGGAACTTTTCCATGCAAACTTGAGAATAGTTTGTCAATCTCCAAAAAGTTTCTGCTGTGATCTTGGGAGTGAATTAAACCCAATGACCAATGTGGGGAGAATCAGAGACCCTAACGATACTGTGTCTTTCAGTCCAAGCACATAGTGTCTCTCCCCAATCCCTTAGGCATGTTTCATTACTTTTGGTAGGTTTTGTGGCTTTTAGCATATACATCTTGCCAAGGTGGCAATAGAAACGTGGTTGTTTTCTTTTCCTATTTCTGTAAATGGAACTATATTTTTGAATTTCCAATATTCATTGTTTGTATATAGAAATACAGTTGGTTTCACATGTTCAGTGGTATTCTGGAAGATATAGAGGTTTTATTTTTATACTTAGGCAATCATGTCTTTTTCCAGCTTTTAAAAATGCCTGTGTGTGTGTGTGTGTGTGTGTGTGTGTGTGTGTGTTTTAGAGGTGGGAGTTGCAGAGAGAGAGGGAGCAGAGGATCCGAAGCACGCTCTGCACTGGCAGCACAGCCTGACATGGGGCTCAAACTCATGAGCCCTGAGATCATGACCTGATCTGAAGTCAGATGCTCAACCGAATGAGCCACCCATGTACCCCAACATTCATGTCTTCTAGAGAGACAATTTTATTTCTTCCTTTCCAAAATGATTATTTTCTTTTCCTTTTGTACTGGACTGGCTAGGACCTCAGCTTGAATGGGTACAGTAAGAGTGGCCTCCATGCGTTGATTCTGATTTTTGAGGGAAAAGTGTCCAATCCTTTATCATTAGTTAGGACGTTAGCTGAAGGTATTTCACAGATGCTCCTTTATCAGGTTAAGAAATTTCTTTATATGCATCTGTTCAGATGATCATAGCCTATCTTCAGGATTTTTTTATTGATATGGCAGATTAATTTTAAAATAATGAATAGCATGGGTGGCTTAGTCGGCTGAGTGACTCTTGATTTCAGCTCAGGTCATGACTCACAGTCCTGAGTTCGAGCTCTGCCTCAGGCTCTGCACTGACGGGGAGGAGCCTGCTTGGAATTCTCGCTCTCTGCCCTTCCCCAGCTTGTACTCTCTAGTAAATAAACTTAAAAAAAGCCCAAAATACTGAATAGTTTTACATTCCTACGATAAACTCATCTTGGCCATACCATACCACCTTTTTTATATGCTGCAAATTCCAACTTGCTAATGTTCTGAAGGATTTTCCCATCTATGTTTATGGGTGATAGTGCTCTGTAACTTTTTCTTAATAACTTTATCTAGTTGTGGTACTAAGGCAATGGTGGCTGGAGTTGGAAAGTGTTTCCTTCTTGTGTATTTTCTGGAAGAGTTTTTGTAGAGTTGACGTTACTTCTTCCATAAAGGGTTGATAGAATTTACCGATAAGCTATCTTGGTCTGAATTTTTCTTCATGGAAACTTTCTATTTTAGGTTTGGTTACTATAAGAGATCATGAGACCATCCGAGTTCTCTGTGTCTTCTTGAGTGAGCTTTGGTAGTTGTGTTTTTCAAAAAAAAAAAAAAAAAAAAAAAAAAAAGAAAGAAAAGCCCATTTACTGAAGAAGTCAATAAATAGTGTGGGCATGGTTGTCAACGACACAGTTCTTAGCTTCTCAATGTCAGTAGGATTTGTAGTAATGTCCCCTCTTATTCTTAATATTGTTGATTTGTGTCTTTTTTTTCTTTGGCTAAAGATTGATCAATTTCATTGAATATTTTCAAAGAATCAGCTTTTAAGACTCATGGATATTTTCTATTGTTTTTCTGTTTTCAATTTCATCGATCTCTGTTCTTCCTTTTATTATCTCCTTCCTTCCACTCACCTTGCCTTTGATTTGCTCTTATTTTTATCGTTTCTTAAAGAAGCTTAGGTCATTGTTTTGAGACCTTTTTTCCTAATATAAATACTTAAGGCTATAAATTTCCCTCAAAGCACAGTATTAGCTACCCCTGACAACTTCTGATAGCTCGCATGTTAATTCAAAAATATTTTCTAATTTCCCCAGTGAGGACTTCTTTGGATGATAGTTTAATTTTCCACTTTCAAATAATTCAGTTTTTTTTTTTTTTTTTTTTTTTTTTTTTTTTTTTTTTTTTTTTTTTTACCTATCTTTGGTACTAATAATCCCACTGTGGTAAGAAAGCAGATTTGGAACAATTAAATGCTTTAAAAATGATTCAGATGATATGGCTCGGAATATCCTCTATCTTCAAAATGATATATGTGCAACTGAATGTGTACTTGGCTTTGGTTGAGTGGCATGTTCTATAAATGTCAATTACAATAAGTCAGCAGATAATGTTCAAGCTGTCCACATCCTTCACCCTCCTTGATTTTATTCACCACTGAGAAAGGAGTGGTAACATCTTTTTTTGTAGACTGGTCTAATTCTCCTTTCCATCTTTGTTTTATGGATTCTGTTGTTCACCAGAGAGCCATTTAAAACTGTTCTTCTGTCTTCTTGGTGAATGGACCATTTTATCATTAGGTAATGTCTCTCATCCCTGGTAATATTCTTTGTTTAGTATGTGTTTAAAATTACCATAACTGCTTCATCTTTCTTTTAATTAGTGTTTGCACAGCACATACCTTTCCTTACATTTTTAACTTACTTAAAGGGGGTTTCTTAAAGACAGTACTGATCTGGATCTTGATTTTTTCCCCCTCAATTTTACAATTTGTTTCATAACTGAATACTAAGACCACTTGCATTTAAGGTAGTAATTATTAAAAAAATTTTTTTTAACATTTATTCATTTTTTAAGAGTGAGAGAGACAAAGAGTAAGTGGGGGAAGGGGCAGAGACAGTGGGAAACACAGAATCAGAAGCAGGCTCCAGGCTCTGAGCTCTGAGCACAGAGCCCGATGTGGGGGCTCGAACTCATGGACTGCAAGGATCATGACCTGAGCTGAAGGAGGACGCTTAACTGACTGAGCCACCAGGTGCCCCCGTTTAAGGTAATTATTGACTGGCTGGATTAAAATGTACCATCTTGTTATTTTTTTCTACTTGTGCCATCTATTCTTTGTTCCTTTTTTTCTCCCTGTCTGCCTGATTTTGGACAGACAGCTATAATATGGTCACACCCAATTTCTGTTCCACAGAAAACTTGACTTTGGACCTGGATATAACCATTTATTTAACCCAAGAGATCTGACAAGTTGTGTCCACGTAATAAAAACTTACTGAAACCTTGTGGACAGTCAGAATGTGACCTCTGAGGAGGAAAACTTGTTAATCACACACCTGGAGGCACTTCCCACAATCCCTGGCTCTTCTGGTCGTTCTATCCAGGCCATCTTAGCACTGGAAATAAGCAAGAATTAAAAACACTAATATCTCTGGGAGAGCCACCAAGTCAGAGAAGGTCAACATGACTCACGGCCCCTCTTTAATAAGGCAACAGTGTCCTCAAAGAACCCGAGAGGCAGGCATTACTCATATGGGAGAAGGATGATGAAAAAACGGGAGGCAGAGAAAGGTTATAAAAACATATCCAATAAGTATTATGTGATGTTTGTTCTAGAATACCACGAGTACTTGTCTTGAAGGTATGAGTCTTTAGTCAACCATTTCTTAAAACACACACTAACAAGTTAATTTTAGTGAGTAACATTATAATCCTGGGAAACATTCAAGTTAGTAATACTGTCAATGGTTTCCATGGTAGTAAGCATTTACGAAAAATACTTTATTTTTCTAAAAGTTTATTTATTTTGAGAGAGAGAGAGAGAGAGAGAGAGAGCAAGTGCAAGTGGGGGAAGGGCAGAGAGAGAAGGAGAGAATCCCAAGTACCAACTTTGAGTTATCAGCACAAAGCCTGAGGTGGGGCTCAACCTCAGGAACTGGGAGATCATGACCTGAGTCAAAATCAAGAGTCAGACACTTAACCAACTGAGCCACACAGACTCTCCAAGAAAAATACTTTAAAGCCTCTCTTTCATCAAAGCCTGCATAAGTTGACCGAGCACCTATACAGGCCATGTCTTAAGGCACTTCACAGGACGGCTAAAGGAACAGAGAAACCATAACTACTGGCTGTTTGAAGAATACTAAAGGTTAAAAGGTAGAATAAACTCCTATTTTTATATATTGTCATCCATTGGAAGAGTAGGGAAGAGTTATTAGTTTCATGCACTTATCTGGTTTCTGTATTCAATCAGAAAAATGCCCAAACACATGCAAATATTTAGGTTAAATTAATAAAAAGTGGTGACCTTTCATATCAAGGAAGCAAACGTGCCTTGGTGTTAGTTCTTACTTTGTGGTCTCTATTCTACAGATCTGGAGAGACAGGCATTGATGCAGACTGCTTTCTTCTTAGCTACGGCATTCACCAGATGCACATCTGCCTACTACTACTAGGTGATCTTAACCCTCTGGGAAATGGGAAAAATTCCTCTCAATTTACTGCATTTTCCCATGATCCTTAAAATCATGATCGGCCTAGTACAAGACAAACCTATTCAATTCAAGCCAACAAATACACATTATAAAGCTCCCTATTTTGAGCTAGTCAATGTGCCAATGGGAATTATAGGAAATAGAAGACAGTGTGAAGTTGTAAAGAGATATAAAATATTTATCTTAGCTGAAATAATTTATTGACTTAATTAAAAAATATAAAACCATACATCCAATAACTACAAAATACACACTGTTTAAGTACACATGGAGCATTTACTAAAATAGAACACAGGCTGGAACAAAGTAAATCTAAACAATCCCAAAAGGACATAAATCACAGAAAAAAATGGTCTGATCACAGGAGAGTTAAACTAGAAACACAAAGATAATTAAGAAAATATGCATATATTCAGAAACTACACATGGATCAAAGAAATAATGAGGGAATCTTAAAAATAGTTTTAAAGAAACACTAAAAGCACAGTATGCCAAAACTTGTGGAACGCAGCTAAAGCAGTATTTAGCAGGAAATTTATAGCTTCAAAGTACTGTATTAGAAAAGGAGGATGGTTGAACAATGAAAGATGTAAGCGTCCTTCTAAGTAGCTAGGAAAAATATACTAACCCTAATTAGAAGTTAATTTTTAGAAGAGTAAAATCAATAAAGTAAAAAGCAGAGAAAAAATTTCATTTATCTATTTGTTAAATTTATTTTTGTGTGGGTGCATGAGAGAGCGAGCTAGAGTGAACGAGCACGGGGGAGGGGCAGAGATAGAGGGAGAGAATCCCAAATAGGCTCTGTACTATCAGACATTAAAGATAACTGACATTAAAGGCATTAATAACAAAATAATATTATGAACAGATTTTGCCAATAAATTGAACACCTTAGATGAATGGAACAATTCTGTGAATGCGAAACACAAGAATTGACTCGAAGAAAAGCAGAAATCGCTGTATCAGTTAAAGAACATGAATCTGCAGTTAAAACCCTTCCAACAAAGAAAACTGCAAGAAACGATAAAGAAGGATGAAACACGTCCCAACTTAGTCCTACTATGTTCCTGACATCCACACATGGAAAATATATTGAAAAAAGAAAAATTTCAGACCAATGACTCTCACAATGTAGTTATAAAATCCTACATAAGCACTAAAAAAAAGTAATCCACAACATTAATCAAGAAAAGTTAATTCAGAAGATATGATAAAATTCATCGATACATATTTAATGATAAAATCTCCCAACAAACTAGAGATTGAAAGAAACTTCCTTATCCTGCTGAAGGATATCGATTTTAAAGTCTCAAGAGTTAGATATTAAGCTTGAAGGGTGAAATATTGAATGCTTTCTCCCTGAAGTCATTAACAATACAAAGATGTCCACTTCGAGCAGTTTTATTCAATTCTGGACACAGGTAAAGTGATTGAGTATACAGAAAATCCAAATAAAGTACAAAACACTTAAGGAAAATCACTTAATAAAAATTTATATACAAACTAATTATGCTGCATACTAGCAACAACTGGAAATTAATACCATTTATGATATCAATGAGAACATAAAATATATTAGAATACATTTAATAACAATGTGCAAAACTTCTACATTAAAAACCCTAAGCCTATTGGAAAAAGAAATAAATGACAAGAAATACCACATTATTCAATTGGAAGGTATTACTGATGTTGGATTATCATCAAATGATCTGTGGAATTAATGTAACCTCAAATTTTCAAGAGGCATTTTGGGGGTTCCATTTTAATTAGTGATAAGTGGATTCTGAAATATCTATGGAAATTCACAGGCCCTAGAATAGTCATCAATAACACAAAGGATAAACTTGGAGGAATCAAAATGTCTCATTTCAAACTTGCAGGATGAAGCCATGACAGTCATGGTGAGCTAGTGGTACAGGAGTACGAAGGCCAAGGAAACAGAATAGAAAATCCAGAAGTAGGCATAAGCACATCTATGGTCAGTGACCGGACAAAAGCACCCAGGCAATTTAACGTGAAAAAGACAGTGGTGGAACCACGAGATAAACATACCGAGGAGAAAGGAGCCTTGACTTCCCTTAACACATCATACTCAAAAGTACATTTTACATGGGTTATAGACTTGATCATGAAAGACAGTACAACAACTCCAAGGAAGCAACAACTTGAGAGTAGGCAAGAATTGTTTTTAAAAGACAGGTAACAAAATTTACCAATCACAGAAGACTGAAAAACTGAGCTTCTTTAAAATCAAGAACTTCTATCATTTAAAAGGCACCACCCAGAGAGGTTAAAAAGCAAAACATTACTGGAAGAAAATGTCTCTAATAAATATATGTTAAGACTTTCATGAAGAAAATATATAAATTCCTACCAATCAATAAGAAAAAGACAAACCAATTTTTAAAACAGTCAAAAGAACATATAAGAATGATCAATAGGCATATGAAAAGATACTCAATATCCTTACTCATTAGAACACTGCAAATTAAAACAATGAGATATTCCTATATGACAATAAAATGGCTAAAACTAAAAGACTGACAACATACCCAATACTGGCTAGAAAAATAGGAACTCTCGTATTTTGCTGATATAATTCTTTTGGAAAACAATTAGAAATATTTATTAAAGCTGAACTGAGTCTGGGTGGCTCAGTCAGGTAAATGTCTGAATCCTGAGTTTGGCTCAGGTCATGATTTTGCGGTTCACGAGTTCGAGCCCTGCATCAGGCCCTTTGCTGTAAAAGTGGAGCCTGGCTTGGGATCCTCCCTCCCTCCCTCCCCCCCCCCCCCCCTCCCCCCCCCCCCCCCAAACAACCCAAAAACTGACAAAAAAAAAAGGAAATCTCATTAAAAGA
>NC_064818.1:81909861-82029949 GCF_023721935.1 Panthera uncia | reverse complement strand
GGGCTCCTCCCCCCCCCCCTCCCCCCCCCCTCCCCCCCCCACCCCCCAAAAAAAAAAGAAAAAAGAAAAAAAAGCTGAACACACACCTAGTCAATGGCACAGTAATTCTATCCCTAGGTATAGTCCCAAGAAAAATGCCTGCATTATCCACAAAGAGAAAGTATGAGTGCTCTTAGTAGCTTTAACTGGAATAGCCAAAAATGGAAAAAAAACAAAATTCCACCCTGTTGGATGGATTTAGTGTTTTATTCATATACTCAGAAATTAAAAACGAACAATATATATAGCAATATCAGCAAATCCTGCATATGTAATGATAAGCAAAAATATCCAGACACAAAGGACTTCAAACATCCAAGCAGGAAGAATATCAGTGAGGATACAGTTCAATACACTACCACCACCGATCAACTGGATATAACTGACATCCGTAGGCTACACCAAACAGCAGAATACACATTCTTTTCAACATCCCATGGAACATTCACCAAGACAGACTGCATTCTGGGCCATAAAACGCAACATAACAAATTTAAAATGAAGTTATACAATGTCAGCTCTCAGACCACAGTGGAATTAAACTAGGTATCAGTAACAGAAAGAAAACCGGAACCCTAAGATATGTGGAGATTAACCAACACTTCTAAGTAATACATGGGACACACACAAAAATTCAAGATAAACTAAATATTTTCAAATAAAAAATGAAGACAATTTATCAAGTTTGCAAGATGCAGCAAAAGCAATGCTTAGAAGGAAACTGATAGCATTGAATGCATATGTTAGAAAGTAAGATAGATCTAAAATCAAAAATCTAAGTTTCTGCTTTAGGGAACTAGAAAAATAAAAGTAAATTAACTAAGGCAAGCAGGAGAAGAAACAAAATCGAGAGTCGGTTCTTTGTTGGGGCCCCAGGGTGGTCAGTCAGTTAAGCATCTGACTCTCGGTTTTGGCTCAGATCGTGTGTGATCTCACAGTTTGTGAGTGGGTCGTGACATCAGGTCCCCCTGCCTGGGATTCTGTCTCTCCCTCTCTCTGACTCTCCCCTCTCCAAAAATAAATAAATAAACTTTAAAAAAAAAAAAAAAAGAGTTGGTTCTTTGTAAAGATCTATAAAATTGATAAGCCTCTAGCTAACTTCAAATCCAAGAGAGAAAACACAAACTACTTGTATCAGAAATAAAAGATAGGAAATCACTCTAGATCCTAGGGACATTACAATGATAAATACTGTAAGCAACTCTATGCCCACAAATTTGATAAACTAAGATTAAATGTACCAATTCTTTGAAAGACACAATCTGCCAAAACTCACGTAAGAAGAAACAGACAACATGAATAGGCTTATATATATTAAAAAAAAAAAATCAAATCAATAAGTAACCATCCAAAACAAAAAGCACTAGGTCTAGATGAATTCATTCATGAGTTTTAACAAATATTTAAGGGAGAAATCATACCAAAACTCTGTAAGATCTTTTAGATGGCAGAGACAGAGGGGATACTTCCTAATTCATTCTAGGAGTCCAGTATTACCCTAACACCAAAACCAGACAAAGACATTACAAGAAAACTACAGACCATATCTGTCATGAACATAGATGTAAAACTCACAAAATATTAGCAAATCAAATACAGTAGCGTATAATATGAATTATACACCACAACCAAGTGAGATTTATCCCAGATATGCAAGTCTCATTCAACATTTGAAAAATCAATTAATGTGATCCATCACATCAACAGACTAAAAAACCCAAAAATCGTATTATCAACAAATGCAGAAAAAACATGAAAAAAATCTCATGCCCATTCATTAAAATAAAAAAAAAAACAACTCTCAGTAAACTCGGAATACACACTTCCTCAATTTCCTAAAGAACTGTCTACCAAAAAAGTCTACAGCTAAGATCATACTTGTGAGAAGCTTGAAACTCTCCCGCTAAAATCAGGAATAAGGCGAGGATGTCCCCTCTCACCATTTCTTTATAGCACAGCACTGGAAGCGTGAGCTAATGCAATAAGAAATAAAAGGCATATAGATTGGAAAGGAAGACACAAAACCATCTTCATTCACAGAGAACCTGATTATCTACAAAGAAGATCCGAAACACTTAACAAAAACAAAAAACTCTCGGAGCTAACAAGTAATTATGTGAAGGTTGCAGGACACAAGGTTAATACACAAAAGACGATCACTTTTTAAAATAGCAGCAACGAACAAGTGGAAAATTAAAAACACAGTACCATTTACATTAGCACCGCCCAAAATGAAGAACTTAGGTATAAATCTAATTATCTATACAAACAAGGTCTATAAAAACAAAAGTGCAAAACTATCATGGACAAAAACAAAGAACGAAATAAAGGAGAGACTCTGCTTATACTTAAGAAGATTCAAAATTGTCAAGATATCAGCTCTTCCCAATATGAACTAGAGGTTTAGTGCAATTCCATTCAAAATCCCAGAAAACTATTCTGTGGATATTAAGAGGATTCTAAAGTGTATACAGAGGTAAAACAAAACAAAACAAAACAAAAACTCAGGATAACCAACACAACACTGAAGAACAAGAAAGTTAGAAGACTGACACCATCTGACTTCAAGATTTACTTAAGTTACATTGATCAAGACAGTGTGGTATTGATAAAAAAAAAAATTATACATCAATGGAACAGAATAGAGCGCCCATAAACAGACCCCTATAAATACAGTCTACTGAGCCTTTAAAAGGAACAAAGGCAATGAAATGGAGGAAAGATGGTATTTTCAACAGCTGGTATTTCAACAACCAGACATTCGCTTGCAAAAAAAAAAAAAAAAATGTAGATACAGATCTTACATCTCTCTCAAAAAATTAACTCCAAATGAATGTTAGACCTAAATGTAAGTTACAAAACCATGTAATAGGAGAAAATCTAGATGATGTTGGGGATGGCAAGACCTTTCAGATGAAACACCAAAGGCACAATCCATGAAAAAAATAATTGATAAGCTGGGGTTATTTAAAATTAAAAACTTCTCTGTGAAAGATAGTATCTAGAGAATAAGACAAGCCACAGAATGGGAGAAAGTACTGTATTTGCAAAAGACATTTGATAAAAGACTTACCTGAAATAGACAAGAACTTACAACTCAACAGTTAGGAAAAAAAAAAAAAAAAAAACAAAAACCCACACCATTAAGAAATGGACCAAAGACCTGAACACCTCACCAAAGAAGATCTACAGATGACTAAATAGGTACATGAAAAGATGCTCCTTATCACACGACCGTAGGGAAATGCCAATTACAACAGATGCAATACCACTCACTCCACACGGATTAGTGTGTCCAAATCGGGGAAGCCGACACCACCAAATGCTCATGAGAATGTGGAGCAACAGGAACTCTTTGTCTGTTGACAGTAATGATGCAAAATGGCCCAACCAGCTTCGGCAGTTTCTTACAAAGTTAAACATCCCCTTATCCATACGATCCAGCAGTCATGATCCTTGGCATTGACCCAAAGGAGCCAAAACCTATTCCCACACAAAAACCTGCATATGGACATTTGTAGCAAATTTATTCAAAATCGCCACAGCCTAAAAGTAACCAAGACGCCTTCCAGTAGGAGAATGGATAAATGGGCACACTCAGACCATGGAATATTATTCAGCACTAAAAAGAAACGTGCTATTAGCCATGAAAAGACATGGAAGAATCCTAAATGCATATTGCTAAGCGAAAGAAGCCAATCTGAAAAGGCTACATACCGTATGATTCCAACTATGTGACAAGATGTAAAGGCAAAACTATGGAGGCGGTAAAAAGATGGGGCAGTTGCCAGGGGTTAAGGAGGAAGAAAGGATGAAAAGGGAGCACAGAGGACTTTAGAGCAGTGAAACTACTCTGTATGATGGGAGTATATGGGAAATCTCTGTACCTTCCGCTCAATTTTCCTGTGAACCTAAAAGTGCTCTAAAAAAAATTCACCTTTAAAAAGACATCATGTAGTATGGTTCCATTTATGTAAAGACCAACATTAGCACATCTAATGTATAATGACAGAGGAGAATGGTTGCTTCTGGGCTGGAACTATTGACTAAGCAAGGACATGAAGGAGCTCTCTGGGGTTTGTGAAATGTTCTAAAACTTCCTCTGTGGTTGTGACAAACAATAGTATGTGTGTGTAAATTTGTCTTGACTTGTCTTTGAGTACACTTTAGGATACTGTTAAATGTTTCACCTGAATCGAAATTTTTCCATGTCTTTCTTTGCTGTACCTTTCATAATGATTTGTAGAACTTCCATTTGAGGGCAGGAACTCAAGTAGCCATCTCGAACGCTGAGGAAGAGACTTCGAGACTATGACCTGAGCCAAAATCAGACGCTTAACCCGCTGAGCCACCCAGGCATCCCAATGCACATATCTCAATAGCTGGTAAGGCACAGAGCCAAGGACGGTGCATGAGTTTTACTCAACACTAATGATTATTAGAATAGCAAGTCATAATATGGCCAGAGGCAAAGAATAGGGACCCAAGAACCAGAATGCCCCAGTTGTGTTGTTTAAAAGCTGGAGAATCTTGAGTAAATTACTTTTATCTACAAATATCCCATTTTTCCCTCTGTAAAATGAGAGTGGGTGATTAACAGTTACTTAGCTCATGAGGATGATGCATTTCAAGTTTATGTGAGGCTTTTAAAATTTATACCCAGGGGACTTGCCTGTTTGTCCGGTCTGCCTCCTTCCCCCATGAAAAACACCAGGATAGCATGTCCTCCCAAAGTTCCTGTTATTTTCAAAACACCGACAGATTTCAAGAAACCAGAACGAACTAAAAAAAGACACAAGATGGACTATTTCTCGAAGGTACTAAGGACACTTGGCATAAACAGGGCAATCTAAACACACGAGCCTGCCATTTTTGCCCTCCAAAAACCAAACCATCAAGACAGTAAATACAATTAAAAAATATAAAAGCTAAACAATCCACCTGAGTCAAAACTATGGAAGCCTCCAAGAGGGTCTCCAAGAAACACTGAAACTGACTTCGTCAGGCATTCAGATGTAGTAAGAGGGAGCGTATACTTCCAGGAGAGATTTTTGGAAGAGAATTAAGGATAGATACACAGATAGCTAAGTGGAAGAATAAAAATGACAAATTTCAGTCCAAGGTGAAAGAAAAAATTATACAAGAGTCAACGTAACCAGTGTTCATGGTGTTGGTGGGCTCTACATAATGTCTATGAGAAATACTAAGCAGTATTATTTACATAGCCATTTAGTTTTAAATACGAATAAAAAATTATGGTAAATCCAAAGGCAGCAATGGCAAAGGTCAAAATTTGTACGTGTGTGTGTGCGGTGAGGATGGTGCAAATTCCCATCTTCCATATTACGAAGCCAATGGCTGATATCAAAAGCTGAAAAGAAACATCAGTCCATAACAAGCAAGGTGGGTTGTTTTTTTTTGTTTTTTGTTTTTTTTTTGGGGGTTTTTTTTGGTTAAATGAAGAAGATAAAGCCAAAAAAGGAGAAAAAAAAAAAAAAAGGGAAAAAAGAAAAAAAAGAAAACCAAATCAGTGCATTCAGACAAGAGAAATTAGACATGGGGAGGGATGAAGTAGTGGCTGCTCTTTAAAGAAAAAATCATAAAACTGTTTCTTTTCCACACGGCCTCATAAACCCCATACAACTGGATAAAGATGTTCTGTAAAGAATGCATGGAATGGGTGTTCACATCGCACCCTGCCATCGCTGGACCTGCCCGTCTCCCTACCTGCTTGCTAAAGTGTGCAACATACTCCCCAAGGCTGGGTCCTTCCCTCTGCACACTGGAAGCTCTCTCCTGGGGCCTCCACAAACGCCTGTGCTCGCATCCCTGTGTTCAGCACGGCTTCCTTGGAGTAAGGATTACCCTTGATCTCTGCCTATGACAAGCACTATTATAGCTACCTGTTATAAAGCATACTATGTGTCAGGAACCCTTCTAACAGACTTAAAGGTGTCAAGTAATTTCATCTTAACCCTCAAAAGTAGGGAAATAACATCATCCCCAACTCAGGAGTCAGGACAAAACCACAGAACGGACTAAAAACTTGCCCAAAGTCACCCAGCTAGAAAATGGCAGAGGGAGAGTGAGCGCTGTGTCACAGGATTGCCACACACACAAGAGTTACGGAACGTGCTAATTCAGCTACAATTAGACTTCTCAAAGAAGATGAGCTAAATAATGACCCACGTAATGGTTAATTATATGTTCAATTTGGCTGGGCCGTGGTGCCCAGGTAATCAAACATTATTTTGGATGTTTCTGTGAAAGTGCTTTTGAACGAGATTAACATTTAAATAGTAAACTCTGACTAAGGGAAGTTACCCTCCATAATGTGGGTGGGTGTCATCCAATCAGGTGAAGGCCTTGACAGAATGAAGACCTACCACCCCTGAACACAATTCCCCAGCCTGCAGGCCTACTCCATGAGATTCTGGACTCATCAAACCTACCATCAGGTGAACTAAATTGTTAAAATCTCTCTCTCTCTCTCTCTCTCTCTCTCTCTCATGCACACATGCATGTACCCAATTAGTTCTGTTTCTCTGGAGAACTCTAACAAACAAGCATCTCTGGACCTTTGGTGCACAGAATTGTACCCACAATCATAATCCTTTTTTCCTAACACTCATCATTGGACCACGTTGTATTTTAAAAACGAAATATCCATGAATCCATCATCTACACAAAAGCTGGAACTGACACCAATCCACATATGAGACACCATTCCCAATCTATTTGCACTGAAGCCATCCTTTTCCTGAATATCGTGTTCATTATGCACTTGCTTTAACAACAGTCTTATTGTGGATATAGGATTTCCTAGAATGTATTTTAAGTTTTTTTTTTTAATATATGAAATTTATCGTCAAATTGGTTTCCATACAACACCCAGTGCTCATCCCAAAAGATGCCCTCTTCAATACCATCACCCACGCTCCCCTCCCTCCCACCAGCCCATCAGCCCTCAGTTTGTTCTCATTTTTTAAGAGTCTCTTATGCTTTGGCTCTCTCCCACTCTAACCTCTCTCTCTCTCTCTCTCTTTTTTTTTTTTTTCCCTTCCCCTCCCCCATGGGTTCCTGTTAAGTTTCTCAGGATCCACATAAGAGTGAAAACATATGGTATCTGTCTTTCTCTGTCTGGCTTATTTCACTTAGCATAACACTCTACAGTTCCGTCCACGTTGCTACAAAGGGCCATATTTCATTCTTTCTCATTGCCACATAGTACTCTATTGTGTATATAAACCACAATTTCTTTATCCATTCATCAGCTGATGGACATTTAGGCTCTTTCCATAATTTGGCTATTGTTGAGAGTGCTGCTATAAACATTGGGGTGCAAGTGCCCCTAAGCATCAGTACTCCTGTATCCCTTGGGTAAATTCCTAGCAGTGCTACTGCTGGGTCATAGGGTAGGTCTATTTTTAATTTTTTGAGGAACCTCCACACTGTTTTCCAGAGTGGCTGCACCAGTTTGAATTCCCACCAACAGTGCAAGAGGGTTCCCGTTTCTCCACATCCTCTCCAGCATCTATAGTCTCCTGATTTGTTCATTTTGGCCACTCTGACTGGAGTGAGGTGATATCTGAGTGTGGTTTTGATTTGTATTTCCCTGATGAGGAGCGACGTTGAGCATCTTTTCATGTGCCTGTTGGCCATCCGAATGTCTTCTTTAGAGAAGTGTCTATTCAGGTTTTCTGCCCATTTCTTCACTGGATTATTTGTTTTTTGGATGTGGAGTTTGGTGAGCTCTTTATAGATTTTGGATACTAGCCCTTTGTCCGATAATGTCATTTGCAAATATCTTTTCCCATTCCGTAGGTTGCCTTTTAGTTTTGTTGATTGTTTCCTTTGTTGTGCAGAAGCTTTTTATCTTCATGAGGTCCCAATAGTTCATTTTTGCTTTTAATTCCCTTGCCTTTGGGGATGTGTCAAGTAAGAAACTGCTACAGCTGAGGTTAGAGAGGTCTTTTCCTGTTTTCTCCTCTAGGGTTTTGATGGTTGCCTGTATCACATTCAGGTCCTTTATCCATTTTGAGTTTATTTTTGTGAATGGTGTGAGAAAGTGGTCTAGTTTCAACCTTCTGCATGTTGCTGTCCAGTTCTCCCAGCACCATTTGTTAAAGAGACCGTCTTTTTCCCATTGGATATTCTTTCCTGCTTTGTCAAAGGTTAGTTGGCCATACTTTTGTGGGTCTAGTTCTGGGGTTTCTATTCTATTCCATTGGTCTATGTGTCTGTTTTGTGCCAATACCATGTTGTCTTGATGATTACAGCTTTGTAGTAGAGGCTAAAGTCTGGGATTGTGATGCCTCCTGCTTTGGTCTTCTTCTGCAAAATTACTTTGGCTATTCAGGGCCTTTTGTGGTTCCATATGAATTTTAGGATTGCTTGTTCTAGCTTCGAGAAGAATGCTGGTGCAATTTTGATTGGGATTGCACTAAATGTGTAGATAGCTTTGGGTAGTATTGACATTTTGACAATATTTATTCTTCCAACCCATGAACACGGAATGTTTTTCCATTTCTTTACATCTTCTTCAATTTCCTTCATAAGCTTTCTATAGTTTTCAACATACAGATCTTTTACATCTTTGGTTAGATTTATTCCTAGGTATTTTATACTTCTTGGTGCAATTGTGAATGGGATCAGTTTCTTTGTCTTTCTGTTGCTTCATTATTAGTGTATAAGAATGCAACTGATTTCTGTACATTGATTTTGTATCCTGCGACTTTGCTGAATTCATGTATCAGTTCTAGCAGATTTTTGGTGGAGTCTATCGGATTTTCCATGTATACTATCATGTCATCTGCAAAAAGTGAAAGCTTGTTTATTTTTGAGAGAGAGAGAGAGAGAGAGAGAGAGAGAGCAAGGGGCAGAGAGAGAGAGCAAGGGGCAGAGAGAGAGGGCAAGGGACAGAGAGAGGGGGAGACCTAGAATTCAAAGCAGGCTCTAGGCTCTAAGCTGTCAGCACATAAGCTAATGTGGGGCTCGAACCCACAAACTGTGAGATCATGACCTGAGCCTATGCTTAACCCACTGAGCCACCCAGGCATCCTTCCTAGAATGTATTTTAGCTTTCATTTGTATTTCATTTTATAAAAAGAATTCTACAAGGTGTAATGTCACTGGGTTACTTTTTACACTCATTATATTGATATCTGCTCATATCGCTGTATGTCACAGTTCATGTGCTTTGACTATTCCATTGTGTGACCAGAACACAGTTCACTAGCACACCATATTACTGCAGTGGATAGGTTTGTGAATTGCTTCCATGCTTTCACTGTTGTGAACAGGGCTGCAATAAACTTTAAGTATGTGTGTCCAAACTCCTATATGTTTGCACACAAGTCACCAGCAACACATGAGGATCCCCCACCTCCTCGCACTAGTTGGCATGAACAGCCTCTTTGGTTTTGGCCACTTAAAGGTGCATAAGATGTCACTGGGGACCTGATGTGTGTTTCCCTAAATCACTAGTGCTGCTGAACATCTCTTTATGTAGCTACTAGGGACTTACAAATTTTCCAACATCTCTTATGCACCTGGAATAAACCTAACTTTCCTATACAATGTCAGATTCAATTTTTGTATTGTGTTTAGGATATTTTTCATCTATTTTAATGAGTGAAATAGAGCTGTAATGTTCACAGAATATGTGATTTCCGCATCAGGATTATGCTGACCTCAGAATGGCAATGGCAAGTATCCTTTACCCTCTTAATTTCTGGAAAAGTTAGTATGAAATTAGTATGTGCTTCAAAAATGGAAGAAATCACCTATTTAAAGTGATTCAGGTGGTTTTCTTCATGCGAATATTTTACTACTGCTTCCATTGCTTTTCTAAAGCAGAATTATTCAAGCTTTCCATTTATTTAAGTTATAACTTTTTTTTAGAGTTATATGAATTTAATCCAAGTTTTCAAAACTTCAGCATACAGCTGGAGACATGTTTCATTAACTTTTTAATTTCTCATCTTTCTGTCCTTTTCCTTATTATTCATGTGTCTCATCTTTCTTTTACCAAGTTTTTTCTCTTAAAGAACCAATATAAGGCTTTATTGTATTTTTGTTTTGGAGTTATTAATGTCTACTGTTTTTTCTTCTACTTTTTTTAGGTTCATTCTATTGTTCATTTTCTAGCTTTCGAAATGGGCACTTCACTGCTAGATGTTAAAATGCAACAAAAATAATTCTGAATCTTAATGGTCACTTGCATGCTTTTAGGTTCTGTTTACATTATTGCTTTATTACAGAGTGTCCCTTACTATCTCTAACAATACAGGTTGTCTTAGACTCTTGTATACATAAATACAGCTAGTTGAGTGTTTTTTCTGTATTTTCCAAATATGGCTCATTCCATTCACTTACCTTTAAAGTTTGAACGTTATGTACATCCCTTATAAGTGCCATGTAAACCTAGATTCAGTTTATCAATCTTTATCTTTTGTACTTGGTGAGTTTAGTTCATTTACATTTATTGCAATTATTATAACAGTTTAATTTTTGAGGCCTTGTTTACAAGAGAATGTTTTTATCAAGGTGCCATATTGTAAAGTTTGAACTGGATATGAAATTCTATGTTCTAAGTTATTATCCTTTAACCGAAACCCTCCCGTCTTCTTACATTTGGTGTCACTGTTGAAAAATCTTCAGTCAATATGATGGCTGCACCTGGACTCATGCCCTTTTTCTCTTTCTGTAACGTTTTAGAATTTTCTCTTTGATGTTCTTAAATTGCATGATGTCTAGATGTCGGTTTTTCCTTCTCTTGGCTCTTTGGCTCTTGGCTCCTGGATGTTTAATTTGGAGGCCTTTCCTCTTTTCTTAATTCTAGGAGATGTCTATCTACCAGATCTTCAAACATTTCTTCCTGGAGGTGATTTGTGATGGGAGACACAAACCTGTTGTCGACACAGACTCTTTAGTTCTCAGGACACTCTCAGAAGAGACGTAGCCACTTTGGTCTTCAGGAAAGACACTGAGTCAGCACAGTTCAAAGCCGTCACATACTACCGTGTCCTGGAGATTTAAAAGCAGTTGGTGGAACCAGCAACATGCTTCCTTCTGTGAGTACAGGAAGCAAAGAACATTGCACTCACAGTCCCCCTTTCAACCGCCACCCAGCATTTTTCCTTCAACTGGGGATGGGCACCCTCTGAAAATTCAAGACTGGGACTAGGGTGAGCTAGAAGCCATGTCTAAGGAACAAATTTAAGGCGACACTCACTTTCAGGACTGTGCAAGTGCAGGCTTGGCCCCTGCTGTGTGGTCTGCTAGGACTGCCATAACAAAAATGCCACAGGCTGGGAGGCTTGACAAGAGGAATTCTTTTTACTCATAACAAGGTGCCAGCCAGCTGATTTCATTCTGAGGCCTCTTTCCTTGATTTTCAGACAGCCACCTTCTTTGTTGCCTCTTCACATGGTTGTCCCTGCATGTGCACAGTCACCTGTGGGGTCTGTGTCCTAATATTCCCTTCTTATAAGACACAGATCATATTGGATTAGGGCCCACCCTAACAGCTTCATTTTGCCCTGATTACCTCATTTAAGGCTCTATCTCCAAATACAGCCATACTCTCAGGTGCTGAGGGCTAGAAACCAACGATTTCAGTCTATAACACTCTCATAATCCTGAAAGTAAGTGCCACCTTGCTTAATTGTAACCCTCCTCAAATCCTGATGGTAATCCATTTTTCAAAGATTCATTCAGCCAGAAAGGAAGAGAGAAACCAGCTCAAATTGAGCACACAGGGCTCAATTCTGAAGGGCTGTGCCAGGAAGCCTGATCCCAAGCCACCTTGGTGACTGTGGGCGTAAGAATCCGAGCACTGTACGAGGCTCCTGGCTTTGCTGAGCGAGGCCCTGTGGTCCCATGTGCACCAGCTTCAGAAGATACTTTCCTTCTCCGTTTCCCAGTTTACTATTCAAGGGGCATGAGGCCTCCAGGAATGACAGGAACACCTTTCATGGCACTAATTAAGAGGTGAGAACTGCACTCATACCCAGTGGAACTTCACAGACACACAAGATGTGACCTACCGCACCACGCTAATTAGTGACAAGGGGTGCTTCTGCCTCTGCAGGTCAATGAAAATGTAAAACACGCGAGAAACAAAAACACTTATTTAAGAGAAGCAACCCTTGGAAAACCCTACAGGTTTATTCATCTCCAATTTAGACAAGAGTAGCTGCTCTTGTCAATTGCAGCTCTGTAATTAGAAAGCAACTCACATATAATTGCAGACCATTTTCAAATGTAGGATATCTGACTTACTTCAAAAGAGTATCTAATTTGTTTTTGTCTCCTACATTTCGTAAACATTTTCCTATAAATGCAAAGACAAATGTTGAAGACAAAATGTTGTCATTTCAACAAGGATTTTCATGCTGGGGGGGAAGCAGGCATTCACAAAACAATAAAAACTCCTAGTAAATCCAGTAGTGCAATACTCAAAATTTTTCCTTTAAATTTAGGAAAAAGACAAGAAGGCCCATCATCACTTCTATTCAAAACTATATTAAGAGATCCCTCCAGGGGCGCCTGGGTGGCTCAGTCAAAGGGTCCAACTTCAACTCAGGTCATGATCTCACAGTTCGTGGGTTCGAGCCCTGTGTCGGGCTCTGTGCTGACAGCTCAGAGCCTGGAGCCTGTTTCAGATTCTGGGTCTCCCTCTCTCTCTATGCTCCTCCCCTGTCATACTCTGTCTCTGTCTCTCTCACTCAAAAGTAAATAAAACATTTAAAAAAATTTTTTTAAAAGAGACCCCACTCAGAAAAGCCAACACATTTACAGTGAAGAAATATTACCTTTAAGGCCTGCTTTCAGTGAGTTGCCTGGACACAATGCACAGGTAGGACTCACCCTCTAGACTGGAGCACAAGCCTGATCAACATAAAGGCTCATTTTCAATGATGCAAGAAAAGTCTCCGAAGAGTCATTATTTATCAAGTGCCCACTGGGTATTCAGCATCCACTCTTCCAACAGTCTTGAGGAAACTTCCACCAAAGGCACCTGAGAATGCCAACAGCCAGCCTACACTCTGGAGAACAGACACCCTGCACTTTCAGAATGAATTTCTCTACTACAGAAACTTCTGGCCACGAAGCCAGATGTTAATGATAAACTTTCCTTTATAGATGAATTTCTTCAGCATAAGAACCTTACAAACCCTACCACCTATTTACAGAAGATAAAAAGGTAACCCAGGAAGCCCAGATTTTACTTTTTCTCAGTTAAAATCTATTGGCCAAGAACAGGCGGAGGTTAGACTCCAACGAATATGAAAGTTTTCCCGCCTGGCACAGGGTTTCTGGCAAGGGAACACAAGTCCGCTCTTTGTGCAGGTCTCAGTGCTGTGTGCAGCTGGGTCTCCTTGGGGCCACTTGGGAAAAGCTTCTTCTTCTTTTCTCTGTTGGATGCAGGCAGGTCAGGTGTTTGGTACCTTTTCTCCCATGCTCTAGTTTAGACTGTGAGAGACATTCGGAGATAAGGCAGAAGCTCAACAGTTACTGAGAAGTTTAGGGGAGGCCAATTAAAGGTTGTAATATCACAGCTTTAAATCATACACTTAAAAATACTAAAAAAAAGTGGTTTTTTTTTTAATGTTTATTTTTGGGAAAGAGAGACAGAGCGCAAGCCAGGGAGGGGAAGAGAGAGAAAGGGAGACACAGAATCTGAAGCAGGCTCCAGGCTCTGAGCTGTCAGCACAGAGCCCAATGTGGGGCTCGAACCCACAAACTGTGAGATCATGACCTGAGCTGAAGTTGGATGCTTAACCGATTGAGCCACCCAGGCGCCCCAAAAGTAATTTTGAGAAAAGCAAAAACACGTGAGCACTTCTCCTTCCAGGCAAGATGGAATAAGTAACAAGATTTACTCCCCCACCTAAAAAGCAACTGAAACGTTAAAAAATTGACAAAGTATATAGAACAACAGTTTTCAGGACGCTGGAGAGCCATGGCTGACGAGAGAGGGAAACACAAGGTGAACGCTACAATTGTCCTAGCTGATCGCTGTGAGTTTCCAGGCCACTGCACCAGCGGGGGCCCAGGCGGCACTGGCTACCCTCACTGAGGAGGAGATGAAGTTGTGTGCGGGAGACCAAGGCAGGTAGAGACTGCAGGATGGGAGTGAAGCAAGAACCGAGGAAGACTCCAGAGATCTGTGGAGGCCTCTTCCCAAGTATGCGGCACATTCACGTGAGGAAAGTAGCCAAAACTAGTTGGGAAACTAGGGGAAAAGAAGAGACAGAATGTGTACTGGGTAATGCCTATTCCCAACAGCCAGACTGGAAAACCTCATAATCCATGGAGCATTCAGATCACTTAGGTCTTGCCTACGTGGTAGGAAGTAATTAGCCCCAGAATGAACACTGCTCTGGTTCTGCCTAACAAATCTTAAAAGCAAGACCCAAGAGAATCAAGTTGTTTTAAGTAATGTAACTGCATCTCAGAACAAACCTTAAGAATATATATTAGGGGGCACCTGGGTGGTTCAGTCAGTTGAGCATCTGACTCTTGATTTCAGTTCAGATCATGATCCCAAGGTCATGGGACCGAGCCCTGTATTGGGCTCTGCGATGAACATGGAGGCTGCTTAAGATTCTCTGTCCGTCCCTGCCCCCTACCCCCGCTCGCATGCTGTCTCATTAAAAAAACAAAACAAAAAACCAATATTTATTAAAATAAAGAAATATCCTGCACACGATAAAGTAAAATTCACAGTGCCAGGCATTCAGTCGGAGATTACCCAGGCATGGAAAAAGCAGGGAAATAGGACCAGTCACGATAAGAAACAACCACTTGAAAAGAACCTAAATCTAACTCAGATGTTAGGGTTAGAAAAGACCACAAGCACAGTTACTGTAACCCTTTCAGATGTTCAAAATGTTAATCGGCATTACAGACTATCTGAATAAAGAGACAAATGCAACTTCAAGGATGAAAACTACAAAATCTGAGATTAAGAATACACTGGATGGGAGTAACAGATCAGACAGAAGATGAGATTCCTGAACTCACACACCTACAGAACCTACCCAAAGTGCAGGACAGAGGGGAAAAATCAACGCATATGAAGAAGCATCAGTGAGTGGTGGAAACTCCAAGAGACCTTATTATACGTACGGAGCTGGAGTTCCTTTAATGGAAGAAAAGAAAAATATTTTAAGAAATAATGGCCAAAATATTTCCATATCTGATGCAAACTACACACACGATGTTCAAGGAGACCAAGTACAAGAAACGTGAAGGGAACCACACCAAGACGACTCCACCAAACTGCTCAAAACATGAAGAGCCTTACAGGCAGCCAGCAAAGAAAATGACATTATGTGAACAAGCACAAAAAGAGAATAGAGTTCTTGGAAACAGCACAAGAAAGGAGACGTTGAAGCAATATCTACGAAGTTCTGAAAGAGAAAACCTACCAATCTAGAATTCTGTACCCAGAGAAAATATCTTTCAATAATCAATGAGCAAGAAAGATCTTTTTGGACGTATTTGCCTCCGGCAGACGACCACCATGAGACACAGAACGGGAGGAAATCCTCAGGCAGGGGGAACCGTGCCAGGTAGAAACATGGATCCAACAATAAAGAGCAAGAAAGCTTCCCCAGGTCACAGGCCACTCATCATGTCCGTATGGGCTGTGGCTGCTTTCATGCCATGACAGAGCAGCATAGTTGAGACAGGATATGGATGGAGAAGCCCCCAGTATTTACTATCTGGCTCTTTATGGATGATGTTTGATGACCCCATATGAGGGTGTCATTAATTAAATGAATAGAAGGATGCTCACTCCAATATCGGCACCGCTCGCTTCTGGAGCTGGAGGGTGGGAGGTGACCTGTCATTTTTCCCTTTGCTCGCTTTCACTGCTTACATTTTAAAGAGAAGTTCTTCAAACGTAATAGAATGGCATGACACAGAAATGTGAAATACGGGCAAGAAAACCAGGAACTCCTCTGATCTTCACTTAAGACCACGGTGCTTCAAACGTCTGTCATGTTACACAACTGTAGCTGATACATACAGTGTAGGATGTTCGTGTGCTCATGTAGCGTAGCGTTTGTCCAGGATGACACAGTTTCCCAGGCACGCAGATGTGAAGCTTGGTAAGACCAGGGTGGAGACGTTTTCTAGGGATTTCACCACCGTTGGGCGTTCGGGCTTGATTTCATTGCTCACTAGTAGCATTGCTGCAATGTGTACAGCTTTTCCTGTATTTTCTCTATAAAATACATTTGCAACGTGGGATTCCTGAACCAAAGGGCTTTAGCGTTTTCCATGCCTGTATGCATAACCACAAGAGTGACAGCACTTTACAGTACCAGCAGCATATGCAAATACACCAGGTTTAGCCCATCCTTGACAACACTGTCCTCTTATTTACATTTTCCCCTAATTTAACGGTGGAAAATGGCTTTTTAACTTACATAAAATCTCATTTAGGAAACGTTTTTGGACAGAAGGCATTCAAAGTTATTTTCAAAGGATGTCTTTAAAGGATACTTTATCCTTGGCTGAACTCACTCATTTTACATAAATACTCCTGAGCAACAGGCTGGCTAGCCCAGCAGCAGGGGGCACAGAACGGACTGCTAGCGAGGGAGGACACCTGAGCTGGACCAGTAAGCCCACCCATCACTCCCAGTACAAAGAGAATCCTGTGACCCACTCTCTGCTGAGGCGGGATGAGCAGCCCTTTCCTCCGACCCAAACGTGCCCACCAACGCTCCCCCAAGTCCCCCAAGATTCAATCTAGCTTCCTCACAGAGTGGCACACGAGTCTCTCTCTCTTGCTTGGGCCCGAACCACCTCATGCAGACTTGAAGGCATCACCACTGTCAAGTAAAACCACCTTGGTTTCCATCACATGACCTGCAAAGGCTTCTGGCGTGTGCTGTACCCTGTGCAGGGGTTTAACACTTCAACACGGACTGTAAGGTTTCTGAGTCTCTGTCTCCTCATTTGTGACACACTGGCCTCCCTGGTCCTCAACCAACCAGAAGTGATACCACATTAGAAAGCGCTCCATCAACTGTAAAGCAATCTGTAAGCAATGAACTCCAATGGCAACGTGGCAGGGGAGAAACAAAGATCACCCACAGAAGTAGTCACAGGGTGCCCCGATAGGTGAATCGGGATACACGAGACACATGACTGCATGTTCAGTAAGGGGAGTACTTCATAACACGGAGAAATACATGCTGCGTGGAAAGGCAGATCACGTTACAAACGCACTCAACATGATCCATGTTTTGTAAAGGCTGATGCATCACACGCATGAAAAGAACCAGCATGACCGGAAATGTATCAGTAGTCATTAGAGCTGCAATGGGAATATGACTTTGGTCAGACTTTTTTTTCAGCCTTCAACATGTGTACCTTTCATAATCTCAAAAAAAATTATAAAAGCATATGCACATGTAAGCTAGGGGTGTTACATACAAATGTCAACAACCCTGAAACGGTGCACTTTCTGGAAGCTTACATCTGTCAGAGCTGTCCCTGCCACAGGGTCCTTCATTCTTCTATCTCATCATCGGAGCCACGTGTGGCAGGATGGACCCCATCATGTGGCTGGTCAGCACAGCATATGAGAACAGACTGCTGAATGCCCATCTCTACAAGGACATCACTGTCTGCCCTTAACTGGGACCATGTAAATCTTAGGCCACGTCATCACAGTTGAGTTAGAAATTTCTAAGAGGGGGTATGGGTTATAAAAAAAAAAAAAACAACAACAAAAAACCAGACTGGAAGTCAAGAAACAAAATACGTAACGTGGAAACACATGAGAAATACACGCCATGAACTCGCTCCCCGTGTTTCCTCTTATGACCACATTGATACTGATGAGGGTTGGGATGTCAAGGTATTTTTCCTTCTCTTTTTATTAAAAACAAAGCAAGTGTAAATCTGGATTTCAGGACAGCAATGCACTTTTCTAAAGTATTTACAAAATAAACCAACTATTTTTAAAGTGAGTTATTTTTTTTTAAATGAACAGTAGCAGAAGCAACGTGGACGTTTTCCCCCAGAACGAACATGTTCCCGCAATGAAATAATTCACAAAATGGCTTCACCTCCTGATAGCGCTTTACCTAGTAATTGGTATTTAGTAGCCCTCGCCAGCTCACCATTAAAAATGGATTATTTTATTGATCACAACACCTTGAGAAAAGCATCTCAGCTCTGCCCATGAAAATCTTCCTCGTTTTCTATCAGTTCTAAGTGTCTCATCCATCCAAGTGCATTCAACCTTCTGTGCACTAACAAAGTGAAGGTAATCGAGTCTCAAGATGAATTTTAAACACCGCAATGAGTTCATCTTCAAGGGCTGAGAAGGGCCGAGGTGCTTTCTGAGAACAAAAATGTACTGTTTTGTGTTTTGTTTTTTCCCCTAAAAGCAGAGGACAAAGGTAGATGGAAATCTCAGCCTGCAAGACCGTTTTGAAGAAAGGGTTAACAGCTTCCCTCACATCCAGCCATGAACTACACCAAAGCGCTCCTCACGGCGTGAGATGGAAGGCATTTCACTTGATGTTGCTCAAATCCAACTTTTAAATTGCCCTTCAGAGGCGTCTCTAGGCAGACAAGCCGACCTTCTACAGGGAGATCAAAGAGAGGAGGAATCACAGTGGCCAGGCCCTTTCATGTGGACGGACAACACCCGTGCTGGGCACCTGTTGCTCCGGAGGGGGTGAGATGTTGAGAGAATCACATATTAACTAGGCGCGTCGGGGACACGGTGCCTGCAGAAGGAGGGTGCGGCCAGCTGGCCGGAGGCAGACGCACCGTGATGAGCCGGACAAAGAACGGAGTCGTAAACCAATGGCCCACCCTCCCTCAGTTGTTTCTAGCAGACGTGCTTTCAAAAGTCCGTTGCTCCGTAAGCAGAGAAATGCATGTGAGGCACCCAGCGGGCAGCTCTCGGACACGTTATTTAGCATCTCCACGAAAAGAACAAATGGGGCGGCTCATTTTTTTCCAATAGAGGGCATTTTCCTTTTCAACCTTCTGGATAATTTCACGTTCACAAAGAGGGAGGCTGGAATTTTTCTGGACGAGTCCAGAAATGTGCCTCCACCTAGCTCATCACACCTTCCCTCTCAGGTCTCCCTGCCAGGCCTCCAGCTGTGAAAACCCGCACAGTGGGTGTGAGGTACAGGAAAACCTCCGCTTGGGATTCGGCCGAGATCATGAGTGTGTTTTATTTGTGAGCTACAGCAGAAATGCAGACTGACTTAACTTTTCCCTGAAGACGATCAATGTAAAAGCACAGCCTTTATGAAGAACGAGAAAGTGACATCGCTCACACAAACAGTGCCAGTGACGTTACGGAATTTACGCTGCCTATTATGTTCCTGTAGAAGGAGCGAGGACCTCGTGCTTCACCAGAAAAGGACCTGAAACAAATTCTAACATCCTAAAGGTTTACAACTAGCCACCAACAGCCTCCGCTGCGAAAGAGACTACCGCGGAAAACAAAATATTCTATTACACACTCACACAGCGTCCACGGCACATCCTGACTACACGTGTGTTTGGGTGGAGATGGGGTTGACTTGCCTACCATAGGTGCACCTGCTTCCCCCAAAACCAACATTCATCAAGGTATTCTCATATGCTGAAAACACGGATTTCAAAAGGTCTGGGTGGCATGTTAAACAGAGAAGAACCTGAAACGATTTCATAATATCTTCAAAGTAATACGAGCCACGCACAAGGGAAACTCTAAACGCCTGATGACCCGGGCCCTAGAAGGTGAAATGGCAGTGTGTGGGGCTACTGTGCCTGGCAAGGCCAGTGCCCAGGGACTGCGGCCGCATGACCAAGCAGGACCGGGACAGCTGTCCAGGACAACACCAGCTGGAGAGCCGGTAAAGATGCCGTTGTGTGCGGGCAGGAGAAACCTGCAAGAGCTCCTGTGCCGTCACCCTTCCTACCTTGTGAAAAACCAGGAAAGGGGAAGGTTATGTGAGGCCAGCTCAAATCGGATGTCGAATCAGCTTCTTCAAACGTTTAACACCCAGCAAGTTTTAGCTTTACTGTGGGAGAGATCCCTAACGGGCTGATCTGTATCCTTCCCACGGAACCTATACCCCAAAGCGGACATAGATAGGCACAGCATCTGTGCCTTCCTCCCCGACATTCAAACGTGCGTGTCAGGAGCGGCTGTCCACATCAAGTCCGCCGGTTTGGCCCTGGAACGTTCTGGGAGACGTCTCAGCCCAGAGCTGAGGGCACCCGGCCCCACGACTGCCCACTGCCAGTCAGGACACACCTGGGCCGGGCCACAGGTGCAGAAGTGGGCACTAGGACAACACGGCCTGACCAGAGACAGCTGCACAGCAACCCGGGACGGACCAGCACCACCTTCCATAGGCGCCCTGCCGCCAATCCCAGCAGCACGGGGCACGCGCACACCTGGGGGAGATGTCAGTTTACTCACTGAAAGCTACACTTCGTTTTGGGTTTTGTCTTCCAAACCATATGTGGTAAACTTATAAAGCTTTTTGAAACACAATTTAGATTTCGCTCATCTCACAGAAGCAAATGCCATAAAGTTAAGGTTTTCCATCAACAGACCAATGTGAAAACTGAGGGGTAAGACCCTATCTCTACAAAAGTATCCCATATAGGAAACTCCCCAGAGTATCTGAAACTCGGCTTTGTAGACCACCTTCATCTGCACGGATACTGGAACTCTTCATCGACAGGACTGAAATGTTAGCAACGAGGTCTGAAACAAAACAGAGGCAAACAACCTGCCAAGTCCAGTCATCATAATGCCCCCCCAGTCAGCAACTCCAAACAGCAGACGCTAACTGGCCAAAACCCGACAAACGCGAGAAAGCAGAGAAACACTGCCTCTTCTTCTCTCCCTTTCAAAACCGAATTCTTGGGCCGCAATCACCTGACAGAAGTTTTGTACTTCTCCTCTAGCTACAGGAAGAGAGCTCTTAGAGGACAGTCAGGTGTCTGTAAAATACAAACCAGTGAACTCCCAGTGAAAACGTGGTGGGTATTTCTATAAAAGCAAAATACGAAGTGCTGTAAAAATAAAGAAAAAAGCTAACATGAGGGTATTCACTTCCAGAGTGAAGTGAATGGAGTCACGTGACTGTGAGGGACACAGCCTTCGGTAAGGACCTAGGGGCACAGGCTGCCGGTGGTCATGGTGAGGTGCCAAGGACAGAATGCTTTCTAAAGACCTTTTTTAAAAATATTTCTTAGAATGAGCATGAGCAGGAGAGGGGCAGAGGGAGAGGGAGAGAGAATCCCAAGCAGGCTCCACACTGTCAGAGAGAGAGAGAGAGAGAGAGAGAGAGAGAGAGAGAGAGAGAGAATATATCCCAAGCAGGCTCCACACTGTCAGTGCAAAGCCTGACATGGGCTCGAACCCATGAATCATGAGATCATGACCTGAGCCAAAACCAAGAGTCAGATGCTCAACTGACTGAGCCAACCAAGTGCCCCCGTAAAGACTTCTTTTAAAAAAGTCCTGCATCAGGTGACCAAAAAGTCACTATTACCATTAAATTGGGGTGAAAATGGAAATCTTCATTGCAAAAGCTGCTTTATCTGATTGGGGGAAGGAGCCAGGCAAGAGAAGAATATTCTCTTGTCCTCAAGTATGTTTTTGTTACATTGGTTCCAGAAATCCTAGTCTCTCCCTGGGGATCCCAGCTTGGTTTAAGGCTGTCACCGTCTTCAATGAACAAAGTCAAACGTTAGATGAAATCACATGAGAAAACCAGTCACTGGATCCTTCCCCACCCACTCCCTCATCTCTTCTCCCTCCGCCCCCTGCCACACACACACACACACACACACACACACACACACACACACACCTTCCATTGCTTTCCAGTCTTCGAGTGTCTTCCAATCACAGCGGAACAGAGTGATAACCACAGGAGGGCAGGTCCCAGGAAGCACGGTTCCTTCGAGTTCAAGACAGGCTGGGTCCTGAGCAAGCCCACCTGCGCAGCCCAGTCACCCATGGGTCGTCACCAATGCTAGGGATTCTGGGATGTCGTGGGCACCCCTGTCCCCATGGAAGCAGACGGCAGGGATCACCGCCCCACTATGGTCTCCAGATGCTCCGTGAACCTAACGGCATTTGCTAGACCATAGGCTCTACCGTCTACCCAGATGGAGAGCATTTCTCTGCAGTCTGCTTACCTGACAGTTTACAAAACAACTTGGACTTTGCTGGGTGGGCAGTTACGAAAAGGGTAATTGTATGTGTCTGTAAAAAAAAAAATCTCATTTTATTGCAAAAAAAAATGGCTCCCCATTCAAAGCTGGGGCTGTGTGCTTTGTGAAACCTGTCAGCCAGAACCGAACCGATCAGAGGGGCGTCTGTGAGGTGGGGACTGAGGGTCTCCCGAGAGGACTCAAGCCAGCACTGAGCGCCCAGGGGCCATCTGGCTTTCCATGTTCTCAAGTAAACTGAGGATCGATGACATGTGAAACAGTAGGACTGTCACCCCAGAACAACCAAATCCCCCCTCTAGTGACAAGTAACTCTCGGAATCCCACGTCAATGAAACGGATGTGAGGCCCGGCACCCACATGCCTCACGGAAAGGACAGCACAGGCAGAAAGTGTCACTGCACACAAGTTAGACTGATGAAGCAGAGATACGGCCCACGTCAACTTGGCTTTCTGACACGGCAAGGCCCCGAGCACTCAGAGTGGCCAAGAGGACATCCCAGAGAGAGAGAGAGAGAGAGAGAGAGAGACAGAGAACGTCTCCCCCAGCTGCTGAGAGCCCGGGTGGCATTTCCAGCTTAGCAGGGCATCAGCTTCAGGACATCAGGCTTGCCTCCCAGAAACGATATCTCCCATAATATTTGCATATGCAGGATTCTTTAGAAGAATCCCGAAGACTTCACCCACCCTGGTCACACATGCGGTTCTGGCCGACACTCAGGCAAACAGATGAATCATTCCATGACCCAAAATGAGGGCGGGAAGGACAGGCCCACAGGTAGATGGGGACAGGTAACCAGAGCACAGGGTATTCAAGTGTTCGCCAGGCCTCCCTCCAGCCCACCCTCCCAGTCAGCTCTTCCCTCCCAATTAGTCTAGCCTTACATTTGGGCTGAGAAACTCCACTCACTCTTCTGAAGTGCAGAATAGGGAACAGCAAAGGGGGACAAGGACACACACACATCGGGGGAATCAACAGGGGTGTTGGCATCTGATGGCATCTTCTGCCATCAGAAGATGTGCAGCTGGCCCAGATGACCACCTCACCCCCCCTGCGTGGCTAGCAGAACGACCTTGCGCCAACGTGAGCTAAAGAGGCACACAGGGACCAGAAGGGAGGAAGGTCTTCTTTTCTGGGAAGACCATCCTCAAGACTGGAAAGTAGGCGAGGACTTGAAAATAAATGCAAACACCGACAAGCATGAGACACTGAGAGAGAGAGTCATGAGCAGTGTTTAGTGCAAGACATCTTGTGAGGGCACGGTGCTGCACGGCCACGGAAACCACCAGAACCACCGCCCTGCTCAGTGAGCGTTAACACACGTGCACACTTGCTAATAGGTAAGGGACTCTTTGTTCTTCGTTCGCCACGAGTTTTTAATCATAAACGGGTGATCTTTGTCAAATGTTTTCAATAATTTGTAACCACCATAGAGTGTTTTCTCCTCTGAATGTGCATGACACCTGTTTCTTGAAGTTAAATTCAACCTTGCGTTACTGGCGTAGGCCTCACGTGCTGAATGGACTTCTCTTCTACTGGGGTTTCTGCATCTGGGTTTGTGATACTGGCCTGTGGTTTCCACCTCGCATGCTTTCCAGACCTGATGTCCCGGGTATGCTGGTGTCCCCCAACGTGTCCCGGGTATGCTGGTGTCCCCCAACGAGCTGGGAGCGTGCTCCTTCACGGGGCCTCGAAAGGGCGAACGTGAGCATCGCTCCTTCCTCAAACGTTGGAGAAAGCTCAGTGGTGAAGCCGTATGGGCCTGGATTTTTCTTTGAGGGAAGTTTTTTTTAACGTTCAACTTCTTTAAATTCAGTTCAGATCTGAAAGGAAATCTGCTCATTTTATCTTAATTGCCAAATTTATCACCAAGTTTGAAATGATATCCTCTTATCTCTTAACATCTGTGGAATTTTTAGGGAGGTACATTTTTCTACGTTTCTCATCACTTGGTGTTTTTCTTCCGTGCTCAGTGTGACTGGGTATTACAAAGTTTACAGATCTTTCTAAACATACAACTTGGGTGAATATGTCTCTTATGCCACCTTCTGTTTCACGGACGCCTGCTTGTTCTTACCGCTTCCTTCTCCCTCCTTGAAGGTCCTCCTTGTCAGAGGTTTGCACGGCTACACTGACTCTGCTGTTCACAGCCCAGGGTGGACCCTGTGTCTTTTTTTCTTCTGCATTTACAGTGCAGCTGTGGTCTGACCCAATGGGACCACCACTGACTTTTAATCCAGACACTTATTTATTTTTTTTATTACTGTTTTTTTTAACGTTTTTTTAAATTTTTGAGACAGAGAGAGACAGAGCATGAACGGGGGAGGGGCAGAGAGAGAGGGAGACACAGAATCGGAAGCAGGCTCCAGGCTCTGAGCCATCAGCCCAGGGCCCGACGCGGGGCTCGAACTCACGGACTGCGAGATCGTGACCTGAGCTGAAGTCGGCCGCTCAACCGACTGAGCCACCCAGGCGCCCCCAGACACTTATTTAATCCACAGACATCTGACACAATGCTGTGGCTGGAACATACCATCCTGCTCTTTGCATCTTTTTTTTTTTTTTTTTAAGTTTATTTATTTTGGAAGTGGGAGAGAGAGAGACAGAGATGGAGTTGTGAGCAGGAGAGAGAGTCAGAGAGAATCCCAAGCAGGCTCCACGCTGTCCGTGCAGAGCCCACCACGGGGCTCGAACTCACGAACCGTGAGATCATGACCTGAGCCGAAATCAAGAGTCAGATGCTTAACTGACTGAGCCACCCAGGTGCCCCTCATTCTTCGTGTCCTACTGGCCTCCTCTGTTATCTGTTCTTTTTGGCTTCCCCAAGCCCCTGCTTTCTGGTGGGTAAACCAATCACGTGCATTATTTCATTAACTTTCTGTTTTTGGACAACTGTTTTCACAGATGAGGGATGTGGAGAAAAGGCCTACATCCCTCAAGTTTTGCTACACGGAGAACGTGTGACCGCTTTAGAACATAAGAACCTTACAGTTCTACAACTTTATTCCCCACCTCCTCCCACCTGGCCCTTCCTGGTCCTCCGGAAGCAGAGGGTCTGGGGTCCTCACACAGTCCCAGCGACAGCCACAGGGAACCTCACCAGGCCCAGTTTGTTCTCCTTTGGTGGGCTGCTCTCTCAGGGGAGCGGGATGTGTTTGGGCACCGCTGGGGCCCTGAGAAAGATGGGGGAGGCCTGGACATGGTCCCTCTGCTGCTCAATCTTAAAATCGGACAGGGCGCAGAAATTCAAAGGAAAGGACAGGATGCCCCCGCGCGTGGAAAATGCCTGACAAGCAAACGGAACGGGTTTGTTGAGGACCTGCAGCCCCCGTGGGCGCCAGCTCCCCAAAGTGAGGTGAGTCTGAGGCTAAGCAGGACCGAGAAGGCAGAAGCAGTGGGGGGGGGGGGGGGCTTTGGAGAGGTACCCTCAGGGCAACATGGCACTAGGAAGGGGGTACTCAGTGGCTCTGACCCAAGGCACACATAACTGCATCTTTGTGGGGATATGAGAACAGTTGTTTCTTGGGCAGGAGCACGTGGCAACGCAGGCACCCGTCTAAGGGTCACGCGTCGGGAACCGAAGACCAAATCCAAGGGCCCCAGGCACGGAAGAGATCTACGGCCCCGTTCTAGAAGTCAGCCAGGCTCATACTCCATCAGCGGACCATGTGGACCAGAAACCCAGCCTCCTCTCTCGCCACGGGGCTCTCCTCCAACCCAGGTGTCATTACTGCACCGCCCCCAAACGTCAGTCACAGGAAGAGGGGCCTTCTCCTCCTCACCAGATTTTATACTCCTGAGGGGTAGAGGCCACAAGGTAAGTTCGCTCATGTCAGCAAAGCGTTCCGTTCCGTGAGCTACATGGCGCTGGTTAACTGCACACTAACAAGTTACGAGGAAACCGCTGTGCAAGGAGGCAGGTACACAGGGACCACGTGCTGGCCGAGTCTCGGCTGTGGCTGGGGTCCTGGCCGAACGCAGGAGCAGGATGCAGGGCAGATCGCTTCCCAGGCTCTCACCTGTGCCCACAACGACCCCACCTGTCCCCTAAATGGGGGCTCCGCTCACATCCAAAAGTGGGACATCACTCACCACTGGAGCGGCTGCTTAGATTTCATTCAAGCTACGTGACCACCCAGGCCCTCAACTTTCCTGGTCCTGAAACTTAAATAAGCCACTTGCTGAAAAGTCAGCATCATACTCTTAATGAGTCTGCATCCAAATGAGGCTCGGTATGATCCAGAACTTACTTAAACAGTTAAGCACAAGAAAAAGAAAAAGATAAGACTATGTAATGTTATTGGACATTAAAAATAAATTAACTCTCTGAAATCAGCAATTAATAATTGAAATCTCCTGACAGCAGTTACCATAGCTCTGTGTACACTTTAACACTAATCCCACCTGTGTGAAATCACAAGGAATTCAATCAAGGAGGTAACGTTATATTAGATATTTATAGTATTCAACACTGTGTAAACTAGAGAGCATTACGTCCCACAATTGATTATTCCACTGATAGTTTACAATACCATCATTTAATTTCAAGGCAAACAACCTGGTTGTCAACATGGAGATAAACATGCAATCTGAGAATTATTTCCAGAGCTTTCAGAGTGGAACCGTATCTCTGCCTAAAAGCCCAAACCTGGTAAAATCTGATGCAAGGATGAGAAAAACCCACACTGCAGGGAACTCACGAGTCCAGGGGTAACAGCAATCACCCCATCTATAGGGCACCAACAGGGTGGGACAGGAGAACGCAGCAAGTCTGTGCCACAAACCACGGCTCCTCATCAAATGCTGTGAAACAACCGATTCCATATGTTACAGTCAATCACGACTCTTGAACTGGATAGACACAATGACGCATAAAAATCATCGCCTCCGTATTTCATTTTGTCTTGCCCTCTTAGTAGACTGCACCTTCTAAAAGTTAGACAGCTTCTATTAACAGGCAAGATGGCTCACAAAACTCACAATGAATCAACACTTTCTAATTAAAATTAGGCACATGGGTAGGACTTTAATATCCGTAACTGTTTTTGAAAAGCAAACAGGATAGGAAACAGCACCGATGAGGATGAGGGAGAACACTCTCCGAGAGCCAGGACACCCTTTACGAACAGCTCCTAGTAACCGAAACAGCAGACTCCCAGACAGATCCCAGCTTCCTCTATTTCTCGACACCTTCTCTTCTCCCTACCCTGTTTCTGGCCTCCCAGCTGACCTGCTTTTCGTGGGCTCCTCTGTCCCCCTCCCCCAAATTAAAACAGAGCCATCTGATGAAGCCACTTAAGCGCTTCCAGTGGCCTTCCAAGATATTTAGGTCATAAGAGGTAAATACAGAGTATTTGCTCATCTTCAATTTCTATTCTAATTACTTCTAACCAATGGACTGTTTAAAGCGAGAACAGCAACTACATACTCTGGAGTTTATAACATGGAGATGGAAAACCCACAACAATACAGGTACAAAGGACAGTGAAGATTATGGTCGTGAAATCCTTGTATCATGTGTGAAAGCACAGAATATCGTTTCAAAGTAGATCGTGAGGGATTAAGGATGTATACTGTGCCCCCCAAGGCCACTGTCCAATGTACTAGCAACTGTCCTCTGCGGCTACTTCTATTTAAATATTCCAAATTAAATATAAGTATCGACCCCCACAGCTGTCCTAGCTATATGTCCCGTGCTCAAGAGCCACAGGTGGCCCGTGCCCATCACACTGACTGGTGTATGACAGCACATTTCATCACTGCTGGAAACTCTAATAGATGGTTCTGTGCAAGACCAACTACTACTTTGAAAGAGGTAGAGCTAGTGAGGCAATCGGGATAAAATGGAACCATGCAAAGTACTCAATTACAGCAGGAAATTAGGGGAAAAGGGAACCAAGAACAAATGGTACAAACACAAAACAGCAAGATGGTGGAGTAACCTCATCCACACCGACAAATACATTACATATAACATTTCATTTAAAAGGCAGAGATTGGCAGGCTTGAAAACTATATCCTGGTTTCAAGAAACAGTAAAATAAAGCAACAGGTTAAGAAGGATGGAGAAGGGTATACCGCACACAGATGGACCATACGACAGCTGGCAATATTAACATCAGACCAGTTTACCTTCAGAATGAGAAATGTTACTGGCGATAAAGAGGGGCACTTCATAATGTTAGGGAGTGAACTGATTAAGAGAACATAACTTTAAAAAATTTTTTTTAGTGTTTATTTATATTTGAGAGACACAGACAGACAAACACAGAATGAGCAGGGGAGGGACACAGAGGGAGACAGAATCTGAAGCAGGTTCCAGGCTCTGAACAGTCAGCACAGAGCTCAACATGGGGCTTGAACTCAGGAACTGTGAGATCATGACCTGGCCAAAGTCAGACGCTCAACCAACTGAGCCACCCAGATGCCCCTGATCAAGAGAACATCATAATCCTAGACGATTAAGCACCTCACAGCAAATCTTCAAAATACAGGAAGCGAACACTGGCAGAACTAGACGGAGAAACCCAAACCTGTAACAAGAGATTCCAATGCTCCTTTCTTGGTTACCATTAGAACAAGACAGACCGGGAAGGCGCAGAAGACCCGGATGACAGGAACAACCTGGCCCAGCACACATTTAGAGAAGATGCCACCAACACAAGGACATGTCCTCCAAACGCGCAGAGAACACGTGTTGACACACACTGTGTTTGGAAATTAAACAACACATTTCTAAACAGCCCGTGGGTCAAAGATGGAATCACAGTGGAAATTGTGGAACATTTCAAAGTGAATAATCACCAAACCCAACCAGATGAGAATGTGTGGGACGCGGCCGCAACACTGCTCACAGGGCACGGCAGAGTCTGGAACACTTAGGTTACAAAATCAAGTCCACTACCAATCACACAAGCTTCTAACTTAGAACATCAGAAAGAGCAAAAACTAAATCCAAAGAATAGAAATCAAAATATAAAACCAAAAAAAAAAAAAATAGGGGAAAAAAACTGGTACATGAAAAGATTTGAGAAAATTCAGAAACCTCTAACAAGACTCATCTGGAAAGAGGAAAAGAAGGAAATACTAAATCAGGGGTGAAAATCAGCACAGAATGGGGATATCACGGCCAACCCTCCAGACTTTAAAGAGATAACAGGATGATGGAGTGTCAAGAACAATTAATTAATGCCAGTAAGTGCAACTTCCATGAATGGACAAGCTCTCTGAAAGACCAATTACCGAAATGGACTCATAACGAAAGAAAATCTGAGAAGCATTTTATCTATTTTACATATTGAACAGTTAATAACCTTCCTATAAACAAAATTCCAGGCCCAGGTGCTGCCAAACATTTAAGGAAAAAATACCAATCCTAAACAAGCACTTCTAAACAGAAGACTAAGAGGAAACACTTCCCAGCTTGTTTTATGAGGACAACGCTACACCAGTAATAAAGCCTGAAAAAGCTATCGAAAGAAAACAGACAAATATCCCTCCTGAGCAGGCACAATACTTTTTGAAATATTAGCAAATGCATGCCAGTGTTATTTTCACATACAAAGAAATCACGTTGGAATTATATACACACACAGAGGAGAAGGTGGGGAGGTCTGTGTGTGTGTGTGTGTTTATTTTTCAAGGCAAAGGGCATTTATTACAAGCAGGCAAGCCTTGTTAAACACTAGAAAAAGCAATGTATTTCCCCATATTAATACAATAAAAGACAAAAACCACACAAACGTTTCAATAGATGCAAAGAAAACAATGTGACAAAATTATACACCGTTCCATGATAAAACTCCCAGCCTCTAAAAACAGACTCCTTCAATCTGACAAAGGGAACGTACAAAGTACCTATCTTTATATATAATGGTAAGACACTGGGTATTTTCCTCTTTCACTATCCTGCTCAACATGATACGGAGATTCCAGCCAAGCAAGTACAATAACCCACGAAAAAAAAAAAAAAGGCATGCAAACTATAAATAAATAACGCTATTCTCAGACACAATAATCACAGACACAGAGGACTCTAAAAGAACCTTCAAAAATGCTACTAGAACAAGTATGTTAGCAAGTTCACAGGATGCACAACAGATTTACAAGAAGCTCCTATACTTCTAGTCACAGGGAAAGAAAAATCTGAAACAAGTAAAAAGACAACATTTATAAAGAATCAAAAAACATATGAAACACTTCTGGATATAATTAAGAATATATGTAAAAGACTTGGACACCAAAAGAGGACAAAACCATGTTGAGATACATTATAAATGACAAATAGACTATAATCATAGATCACAGACGGAGACTCCAAATTGTGGCGTCTCTCTCCAAACTGATCTATATATAGACTCAATGCAATGCCCATTAAAATCACATTGGGTATTGGGGGGGTGTAAATTAAGAAGTTTATCCCAAAGTGGAAAAGCAAAGGACAAAGAATATTGAGAGAGACCAAATCTGGGAGACCTTCAGTACAGGGCATAAGACTTGCTACTCAGCTCTAGCACTCACGGCAGGGCGGTGGAGCGCTGATGTACGTGGATGGACAGACGTGGAAGAGACACACGCGTATATGGTCCATCTGACAAAAAGCAATTTGAGTGAAGGTGCTGTATACCCTCATGGAAGAAAATGAACCATATATCACACACGAAAATTAACCAAAATGGATCACAGGTTTAAAGTTATTGAATATACAAAACAAAAGATAAGAGGAAAGTATTGTGGGTTTGGTGTAAGAATTTCTTAGATAGGAGACAAAGTGCAAACCATACCCCCTCCCCCGTGACAGAACACACCTCTTAGAAATTGACAATTCTGCTCTAAAAGGATGCTGCGAAGAGAAAGACAAGGGCACAGAGAGGCTACATTCTCAGTCTACATATATCTGGCGAAGAACTTACATGCAGGATACTAAAGAAATGTTTTAGAATTTGATTAAGAAATGACCCAATTTTAAAAATGGGAGGAAAAGGTGAAGAAAACACCTTGGGAAAGAATGGCCAACAAGCCTCGAAAAGATGCTCAACCTCCTTAGTTACGAGGCGGTTGCAAAATAAGGTCAGTGGCAGTCCACTGAATCCTGGTCCAATGGCTAAAATCACAAAACCGGCAAAACCAAGTGCTGACAGGATGTGGAGCAACCACAAGTCTTACACGTTACCGGTGGGGGTGGAGGATCGGAAACCCGCTCTGAAGACATCCAGTAGGTTCTCCCCCAGTCAAACCTGCTTGCTGGCTCCTAGTGCGGCCCCACTACTGGGCATGTACTCAAGGTACCTGAGAGCACGCGCCCACATAAACACGTCCACACGGCACGCTCGTGCCGGCCCTATTCACAAACAGCCCAAACTGGCAATCGTGGCCAAGCGTCCATCAACAGAAAAGTGGAAAACAAGTTTTGGTCCCCCATAAAACAGAATGCTACTCAGCAATAAGGAACCTACTGCTGACACAATGCGCCAACACAGCCGGGTATCATGAAGCCGCATGAAATAATGTCGATACAAAAAACACGCTTCATGACTCCATTTGTATGCAACTTCGGGGAAGACAAACCTAATCAATTAATGATTACCTAGAGCCAGGAATATGGGTTTTGACCGAATGGGCAGACCCAAAGGAATCTTCTGGGTGACAGAGACCTGTTCCTTACCTGGGTTGTATACTGGTGGCTGAAGAAATGTATCCATTTGTCAAAATTCATTCAACTGTACCCTTGATGTGGACTTTTAGGTGAATTGCACCTCAATAAAGGTGATTTTTAAAAATGTAACAGATATTGAAATCGAGTTAGTAGGCTTGCATAAACCGTGCGTGCTCTTTAAATGCTGAAACTATGCTTTTTATATTCAAATCATGGGGTAACGGTTGGGAATAATGAGAACCATATTTCTATTACAGAAAAAAAGTTACAAATATGGAGAGGGCACATCTAAAGTCTGCTTTTGAGAGACTGAGCTGGAATTAAGGGTAGGTTGGAAACTCATGGTTTGCGGTAACTACAGAGTAAGAGAGCCAGGTACATAACGGGCACACCTACACGCGTGCATACAGACATACCTTCCTGAACTCTTCTGGCTGGAAAGGTCTTGAGCATAAACTCCCACATGGGGTGATACCGACCTCAAGGGGCAACAACTGCTTCTTTGTGGGGCAGGAAAGAAAAAAGTCTTTGATGTTCCGAAGGTTTAAGGCCTTCCAAAGAGCCCCAATACATAAGCTGCAACACAGCATACCCATGGTGTTAAAATTCCATGTGGGGAGGCTGTGTGCTTAGGGAAAATGTCAGTGAAGACAAAAAGACAGGGAGAACCTGGTCTGGAGGCACCAGCACTCACAGCAAGGACACACCTTGCACAGGTGTGTCAATTCCATCTGCTAAATGCAGCTTTCCAGAGTGAACCAGGATTCTACAGAGGAAAGGCTGGATCAGAGCAGAGATGGGGAGAACAGTGGATAAACCTCGGTTATCTCTTAGCACCCAAAACAAAGGACATGCTCCAAGAACAGGAGGGACACGAGCAGGACGAGAACCTTCCACAAGTGCCCCACTGGCCATCCTGGGGTGATCTGAGCAACAACATTTACAGTAACGAGCTGCAGCATATGAAAGGCCCACTGGTATGCATTCATCAACGACTGGCTCATGGCTTACAGAAGAATGCCACCCCATGCACACAGGAGAGATGGCGGGCTCTGATTCATCCATGCGTGGAAAATCCAGTGAGGGGGGCCTTCCAGAGCAAAGACCTGTGTGATTTCCAAGTCCCTTTGAACTTACTAACCATATTTATTAATTACATAGGAATAACTGTCACTTTGCAGTGGGCGCCTACCACACTGAGTTATCAAAGTCGACACCCCCAATGTGGGGGTTAAGTGGCAGGTGTACTGACGAGGACGTGACATCGCCTCCATGGGCTGCCTGCCCGAAAGTGACTGTGCAACAGATACCCCCATGCAGAGAGACTCTATGCTTTCACCAGCGTCTATGCTCCAAATGTTTCAAGGTCACAAAGAAAAACTAAGAAACTACCAGACTGGAGAAGACAAAAGGGATAGGACAAACTAACACTTACTAACCTCATGTGATAACGGAGCGGACCCTGTTCTGGGGGAGCCCAGAGAGACCCCTGGGCTGGGAGAGGAGCCCTACCTGGCTGTGGATCACATGCCACTGTTGGGATGGTGAACGTCCCGGTTAGATCACTGCACTGTGGTTACGTAAGGGTTACTCTCAGGAAATACGCGCTGGAACACTGCAAAAGATCCGAGTGAATCTTGAGGAAATTGGCAAATGCAGGATCAAGGATCTCCCTCTGAAAAGCTCCTTCCCTGTTCTCTTTTTGCTCCTCTGTGCAGAACAGGCCCAAAGAAGAGATCAAAACGGGAAATGTCCAAAGCCAAGAGCAATGGCTTACTTGTGGACTGCTCCTGGCACACCCCTGGCGTCCGGTGTGGGGGTGAACTCTGCTTGGACATGCTGCTCCCATCACTCCGCTGCCCGGTCTGCATGGCTCGTCCTCCCCTGGGCCCAGCCGACACACCCCTTCCCAGGGAGCCGTCTCTGCCCAACCCCTTCACAGACAAGGTTATGCTTCCAGAGCACCCGACAGTTCACACTTGCTCAGCTTAGAACAGTTAATTCGTTAACTGTGATTCCTCCTACAGGACTGTGAGCCCCATGCACAAAGTAACCACATCTGTCTGTCCACTGCTGTGGGTGTGAGATGTGCCACAGGGCTTAGCATATGCCATCACTCAAGCAAGTGAAAGCTCAAGGGAATGAAAAAAAAATCCATTAAAAACAGAACGATCCCTTTCTAAAGAGGAAAAGAGCCCTTTTCAGAAGTCTCCTAGGGACATCAAGTTCTGTCAACTCCAAGTAAACCTGACTTCCTTTCCTCTGCCACAACAGGGCTAACCCGATCCTGGGCACAAATGGGGCAGCCCGAGGAAATGCGGCAACGCTCACACCGGAAATCACTGAGGCGCCCACGGGGCCGGCGGAGTCCCCAGGAGGGCCCGGTGCCCGCCGGGGGCTGCGGGGCGGCTACCTCACAGGGCGAAGGAGGCCTGCTCTCCACCGCTCACGTGCCACCCTGCTGGTGAGTTCCGGCCCTACAAGGGCAGGATGCTCGCCCTGGAGGCGGGGCCAGCTTCCTGTACTGATCAGTCCAGCAGAACCAGAACCACCTTCCTGAGTGTGGACGACTACCACCACCCCAGGTGAGCGGAGGGAAAATGGCTTCCCTGCCCCACCTTGCAGTTATTGGTAAACAACCAGAGAGGACTGCGCTTTCTCCCTCTAGAACATTCCCCAGCGGACACCAGGCTCCCAGGAGACCCCGCACGTGCTGTCACCCTGACGAGTGGAACGACTGCGGCCCTCCACTGGAGCTTACACGCTGCTGCTCAGCACGAGGAGGGGCCCTGGGGCTCCCCAGGGACAACCCCTGAGAGACATGGGGTGCCGGCGAGGCAATGCCCAGGGCAGGCCTGGCAGGTTGGCTGGAGAACACCGCAGATCTCTGAGGCCTGCTGGGAGGCACAAATACGGGCTCCACAGGACAGGAAGGAGCCCTGCCGGGAACTCTTTGTGTTCCCGAGAGGGGACAGGCATGGATGGGTTCACGGTGGACAGCCACCAAAGGAGACCAACGGCCTTCCCTGCCAAACCGATTTAGGGGTTGTACGACAGAAGCCGGGCGTCCCACACCATCTCCCAACCCCTCCTCCTCCTCCTCCTCCTCCTCCTCCTCCTCCCTCACCTGTCTGGCTTTGTCCCCCCTGGGGTCCTGAAAGCACCTGCCGCTTTCCCTCTGGTCCCTCCCCACCCTCACCCTCCACCTGCCTAGGTCTTGAGGCGCCGTGATACGCGCGGGGCAGGTGCGAGAGGGAGGCAGGCGCCTCCGCTCCCCAGTGGGAGCCCCCTCCCCACCGTGCACCGTCTTCTGTGTCAGAAATGCCGATCACGGCCGTGGCCTCACCCACACTCTGCCTCCCGGGGACCGTGTTCCACAGCCTTTGTTAACTTCTACCAAACGTTCCTCCTGATACAAACCCTCATACGACTAGAGGAGGAAGCTGAGCACGTCAGGCTAACTGCAGAAGCAGCCACTCGTCCACCTGCCAACGAAAGATTCCTCAACACACGGAAGACCCTCATCCCTCCTCCCAGTCTGGAACATTCCACGGCAGACCCTCATTCTGGGACCCCGCAGCGCTTCTGTGTTTAGCAGCTCGACGGTGAGGCCCCTACACGAAGGCTCTACACCCTGGAGCCCAGCTCACCTTCTCCGGAGTGGAGGCGACGTCATGCCATGCCGGGAGGGACGGATACCCAGGCCGCTTGCCCACCGTCGTGGCCGTCTCCACGGAGCTGCCCTCCTGGAAACAATGCCGACCACAGTGACACAGGCTGCCTACCAGGGACTAGACACCGCTTGCACTGGGGTTAAGGAAGCTTCCCAGAGTGGGAGGCATGTTCCGGAACATGCTAGACTGAAGCCAGAGACGATTTTCTCCGGAAACAAACTCCGCCATGGGCAGTTCTCAACAACAGAGACTTCTGCCCACCACCCCTGGGCGGACTCTGGACACTAGGCACAGATAATTCGCCTCACAAGCTGGGAGGTCTGAATGACAGACCGCACCCTGGAATACTACATGGAGGGAAAGAAGGGAGCCACAGCCTGGACGCAGCCAAGGAACAGTCAAGGCCGCACACCGTGGCAAAGTCCCCGGCCCTGGCAGGGAGGTGGCTGGGGGGGCCGGTGGCAACAAGGTCTGCTAATTGACGGTTTTTGTTTTACAACTGAAATTAAAACGATTTCTGACAGAGACAAGTGGGAAATGGCTTCCCCTTAAAACCACAGCCGCCGACGTAGGCGTCTCACTCTCAACGACGGGAAGGGGAGCTGAGGTCCAAACAAGGAGTGCACAGTCATCCTCCTTCTCTCCATCACACACACACACACACACACACACACACACACAACCCCACAAATGTCTATTCAACTGAAAGCAAAAAAAAAATTCACTTCAAAAGTAAGGTTTAAAATACAGAGGGGGTAAGAAAAAAAGCACCGTGGAGGCTGGGAATGTAAACAGAGTGCTGGAGAATATGCAGGAACACTCTGGAAATGCTGCAGAGGCCGTTTCTTAGCCACATTTAAGAAACGTGAGCCTCCAGTATGGAGCCTGGAATGAACAACATACTGAAGTCTGGTGTCAATTTAAATGCATTGAACACCAGAAAAATGCCCCCAACCAAGGCTTCCAACTTGTACAGCACATTTTCACTCAACCCAACTAGATTGCCTGTCACATCTGACACGGCTCGTCAAAAGTTATCCTTCACTGCTCATGGGCAACACCGAGGTCAAGAGACCAAGTACAATGGTCCGACCCATCCCCGTTTTTTCCTTCAGAGCAGCAAATATTGAACTCTAAAATGACAAGACAGAGCAGGCTGAAACGGCTGCCAAAGAAACAGAAGCTGTCCGAGGCCGCTGATCTGAAGGAGAAAAACTAGCCGATGCGTACGTGTGTCAGGGTGAGGCTGCCTGACAGACCCACACAAAGAGGCCGGGCTGGCGCGGGGACGGGGGAGGGCTCCCGGGCTCAGACACGCCGGGCACCGCATGCCGGGGAAATCCGGGCACACGGAGACGCGTTTCCCACCTAGAAAATGCTCATTGAGGAAGCACACCGCTAACCAGCCTGGAAATGGGTGGAAGGACATTCGGACACAGGGTACAGCAGGGATGGACCTTGACAACAAGATCCTGAGAAAGGCCAGACATGAAGGACAAACACGGGCATCCCATTCCTCGGAGGTCCCCAGACGAGTGGAAATCCCCAAGGGGCAGGGGTGACGGGGTGCAGGATGGGGAGCGTGTGTGCAACAGGGACGGAGCTCCAGTCTGGGAAGACGAACGTGCTGAAGGCGGACGGTGACGGTAGGTAATGCACGGCGTGGCACAGAACCGTGTGCTGAAATACGTGGAGACGGGGTGGATTTTGGGGGCTGCAGACTCACAACAGAAAACTCCCACTTGTCCACCATCAGTTACATGCTAAGTAGTGGGCACTGGTCATTCTTCCCAGCCACGTGCTCCCTCATGCGCAGAAGGCAACCAGGTTGGAGCAGGGAGTGAAATCAGGGAGGCACTGGGGCTCTGGGCATTTCCACGTGTCCAGACTAGAAATCACAGGACACAGGCGACAACAGCAGGGGCCTGATGAAGCCCCCCCGAGCAGCAGAACCCTCTCCCCTCGACCTGTGCAGCCAGTTTCACCTGAACGGTGTAACAGGGGGGGGGGGGGGGGGGGGGGAGGTATGCAATCATTTTAATGGCACTTTTCTTTTTTTTAATTAGAACACTGGTATCTCATAGAGATGAATTCAAAATACAACTTCAAACCAAGAGAGGATGTTTTAATGGCGTGGCATGTTCGGGAGTCCGCCCAACCATACTCCAGACCCCTGGGTGGCAGCAACCTTTTCCAAGACACGGGGAAGCTCAGAGGGCAAGTGAGACATGGGGGTGCTCCTGCCCCCCACCCCGAATAATGAAGCAGAAGCACAAGCGGGGTGTGGGGGGCACCACCTCTGGCAACAGAGCTCAACGTGGTTCCCGCAGGCCAAGGTTAGAGTCACAGGCAAGAGCCAGACCGAGGAGCTCTCCGCTGTTTGTGACGTCAGTCATCAGGGAGCAGAGAGCATTTGTGTCTATGGGATCCCTTCACGACAACATCCTCTGGGTTTTCTTCTGCACACCAGTCCTCCAGGATCTCTCCCCCTGTTGGGCCCAGGGTATTAAAGAACAATGTATTTCCATGTGAACCTTTCAGAATAGACCCTGTAGACCCTAGCTGGTTCCCATCTCCCACTACCGCAATGCCCCCAAACAGCTTGGGGTATGGTTTCCCTCCCCCAGTGTGCACAGGGACTTAAAACTACAAATCATGTTTTAGACGGACTAGCCCCTGAGGAGGTCTGCAGCAATGCGTCTGAACTCAGTTATGATATGGTGTGTAACCATTTTAAGCACGGACCAAACAACGTTACAGGATGTTACCACGGCTTTGGCCAGAATCACGCGGGGACAGAGTCGGAGCGCTGCTCCAGACGGCACGGGGCCGGCAGCGACAGAACAGGAGCCCGGACGCGCTCAGAGCCAGAGTGTGGGTCCTGGGCCCCCTAAAACCCAAACGGAGGGTTTCCTTACCCAGATGGCCTGAGCGACTGTTCCAGAATAGTGTGATGGCGAGTACTCTTTGTCTACCCTCAGAAGTTGAAAGTCAGTGGCCTTTCTGGTTAGCATGGCTCCTCGGGTTATCGTGTGCGTTCGTATGGGGGCCCCCTCTCAGCAGGGCTGTGGGAAAAAGAACACTTCCAACAGCCCAAGCCTGCTACTAACTTGCTGTGGGACCTTGCACATAACAACGAATGCTCCTGGCCTGACACACCCATTAGCAGGCATAAAATGACACGAAGATGAGGTTTTACCCCAACCCTTCAACAGTGGCGCCAGCTCGGACCCCTTTCCGGAACTGTTCCATCGTACCCCAGAGCTCTGGAGGGCCCACGGCCACATCCTTCCCCCCTGCCTGTGAGGGAGAGGCGTCTCCTCCACAGCTGGGGGCCAAGGCTGGCTGGAGAGGGGAGAACCAAGGCCTGGGCCCCTGGCCTCAACCGGGGAAGACACGGAAAGCCCCTCCGTGGGCTGCGACCTCAGCTGCAGGTCACAGCACAGGCCTGCCTGGTCCCCAGCCAGTCTTGTCTTTCACACTTGTTTACAGGGATCACCTCAGGACTCCTCCCAATACACGGTTTCCACGCAACTCGGCATCTGAGCGTTCCTACGGAACTCAGACACGCCCCCTCCACCGCTGTGATCTCGTGCACGTGTTCCTTCTGTGTGCTGTAAGGACCGCAAAAGGAAACCTCCCCAACGGCTGAAATACCAAAGTCTAAGACACAGAGGCAAAGTGAACCCCTGCCCGCTATCTTCTTAGTGCATTTGTTCACCGGTTCCTCTGGTACCTACTGTGTGCACATACTGCTCCGGCCCCTACAGACACAGCAGTGAGCCAGAGGGGACCCCTTTACAGAGGTTGTAGTCTAGCGGGAGAGATGGGCAAACAAATGCGCCAAGGCGTCATACTAGATCAGGGTCCTGTGCTTTCCCACAGGGCCAGACCCCACACGTTCCAGGCTGGCAGGCCGCCCCATCTGTTCCAACTACTCACCTTTGGCCTTGTAGCGAAAAATGGCCACACGTACATTCACGACTGTGTTCCAGAACAACTGCATTTACAGAAACAGGTGCCAGGCTCTAGCCACAGTCCACAAACTCCTGCTGCAGACGGTTACCCAGAAGGAAACAGAGAGCCAGCGTGCTATGGTGGGGATGCGGGTCATTACCGCACCTGGCAGAGAACTAATGATGAGCATCCGTCCAGATGGTATGGGGTCCAGGGTTCCAGGCAGAGGGGACAATACGTGCAAAGGCCCTGGGGTGGAGTGTTCCTGGCAAATGGGAAGAATGGCCAGAAGGCTCTGCTGGAGCAGAGCAGTAGAGAAGTGAGAGGGGAGGAGTTCAGGGAAGGGTTGGGAACGCATCAGCAAATCACATAGGGCCCTGCAAAGTATTTTAAGGCCTTTGACTTTAACACTGATATTTACAAAGATTGAGGTGAAATTATTAGTGAATTGTACTGTCCTGAATCATCAATACCACCTAAATGTTAAAAATATTTTCATACATTCTAACTCTTTGAAAATCCTAATTCACATACAGACTGTGACTCCAGCTAGAATATTTAAATACGTCTGAAGCGTATTCCACAATAACGCCCACAGCAGCTTACCATAAATGGAAATGCCTCCAAAGCGAAGGCACTCATCTGCCTGTAGCCTTGTACTCATCTTGCTTTGCAACAGCCAGACTCAGTGGCACAGAAGTCACTTAGAGTCTTGCTGCCTCTGTATTTCCATCTCTTCTTACAGCCAAGCTTCTGAGCCTTTCCTTTTTTAAAATTTTTAAAAATATTTTTATTTTTGAGACACAGACAGCCCATGAGCAGGGGAGGGGCAGAGAGACAGAGGCAGACACAGAATCCGAAGCAGGTTCCGGGCTCTGAGCTGTCAGCACAGAGCCTTATAAGGCTCTGAACCTTATGTGGGGCTTGAATGTATGTGTGGCTTGAACGAACTGCGAGATCATGACCCGAAGTCGGATGCTTCACCTACCGAGCCACCCAGGCGCCCCTAAAAAAATTTTTTAATGTTTATTTATTTTTGAGAGAGAGAGCACAAGCAGGGGAGGGGCAGAGAGAGAGGGAGACACAGAATCCGAAGCAGGCTCCAGGCTCCGAGCTGTCGGCACAGAGCCCAATGTGGGGCTCGAACCCACAAACTGGGAGATCATGACCTGAGCTGAAGTGGGATGCTCAACCGACTGAGCCACCCAGGCGCCCCTGAGCCTTTTCTTAAAAGACCCCCCCCCCCCCCCCACAAGCCATCCTGATGGCTGCTCGCAGCACACTCCCGGCGCAAACCTCAGACAAGGCCTCCCCTCTCCCGCACACCGTCCCGCTTTGTAGGTCAGTCTGGGAAAGCACTCAGCTATACTGGCCTCCTCGGACTGCGGGTCTGCGCAGGGAAGGACCAGATCTTACTTGTCCTGGCCCTTGCCGGTGGCTGTTGAGCAAACAGAGAATGAAATTAAAGGAGAAAACCAAACGTATTCTGGTATTCATCATTTTCTGGCGGGAGGGTTTGAAAACAAGAGGGGTAACCCCAGGAAGCAGCTGAACCAGCACTGCCCCGATCCTTCCTCACCTGGTGAGGACACCTGATCCAGGCTGCACAACGGATCTGTAGAAGACTTTGCTGATGACAGAAAGGAGGGGCGAAGAGAGCGGTGACTACTCTCCACTGAAGCAAAATCACCTGCCACTGCGTCACCACTCTTGTCACAAAGGAGCCCTGCCCCACAATACCTACTCAAAGCCACCCAGCCCGGACCCGCCCAGGAGAGGTCCAAGGAGTGCAGGAAACACCCCATCTTCCTGCTGCCCGTGGCTGAGGACACAAGAGCAGCACCCCCGCCAAAGGGACGCTGCACGTTAAACATGACTTCCCTTAAATCAATGGCTACATCTCATGCCACATGGACAGCAAAGGAAAAATGACCAGATGCAAGTCTAGCACGTGAGGTGACAGGGTGCAGGCAGTGGACACTAAGACAGGGACACACAACGGGCCTGTGTATTCTCATTCCGAACCCCCTCCAACTTAAAACGAAAGAAAGTACCGGAAACACCTGAGACAATTACTGCACTCAAACTTTTTCTTGTGGAATAACATAAATAGGCAAGGAGGTGAAGGAACAGACTGTTCAAGAGAGAAACCAAATTGGAGAGCATATAATTATGTGCAAAGAGATTATGCCTTATTTTAATATAAATAAAACTTTCTAAGCGTAAGATAAAAAGCCATGGCTCAATACACCAGGTTTTCAATAGGACACATCCAATTCACGCGATTCTCGTAACTTCACGTGATTTGCTTTATTTTAGAAGTCTTATTATTTATACATTTTGCAACGGATGAGAGTGGAAAGGTTCAGTACATCTTGTAATGAGAAATCTGGCCCCACGACACCACTGCAGAGTGGACGCAGAATTCCCACCCTCTGCTTCCATCAAAAGCTAACTCCAGGACGAACTTCAGCAGACCCCTCGTGTGGAGACTATTTCCACACTCTGCTCGGGGCTAAACATTCTTCTGTGTATATACTAGTAAATTCAACAGCCTCTTTAACATCTGAGAACGAATTACTGACAAGTCATTTTTTGCTCCATATTGCAAGTCAACGTGGCAACCCTGTTTTTTTTCTATTATAAACATGTGCTATACCTCAGCTCCAAGTCGTTTTGGATGCTGATACAAGATTCATAATGGCTGTCAGAATCTGCAATTTTCCCTTTTGTTTTATGAGGTCAGGCAATATTACATGCACTGATATATTCCATTTTCCCAGCTGAAAACCTTCTCATTTGAGCCCGACAGGTTGAGGGAGTCATGATTTTGCAACCTCGCATGTGAAACACGGTATGAGGGGGCAGGTGGCTAACCCCACGTTCTCCTCTTGCTCTTGTCCACTGGCAACAGTAAATTAAACTGTCAAAAATGGAATTGTCCTGTCATCAACAAAGCTATAGCTTCACAAGTATTGCAACATCAGATATATTTCTAATTCTGCATTTCCCTGCACCTGTAATTTCATCAGGAATTCGCACTGGACCATGGTGAGAAGCTGTCCAGGGGACACTGGCACTGTGAATTCCTTTAGAGGTTTGACATGGCATTTCAAAGACAGAAATTAATGAACAATTCCGGCAATTTGTAATATATATAAAAAGGGTGTTCAGTGTGAGGTCCCGACCTTCAGGAGGACCCTTTAAAAGGGTAGAAATGCTAACGCGGATGTGACATGCCGTGCAGCGCAGCAGGAAGAAATTATACACAAGTTACTCTGCAAACAAAACAAAGCGATCAACCACCTTGCTGGCGCGTCGGATACACCTGAAAATTACTTAATGGCCACCGTGTCCGCTGGCCTAGATTACTATTAAAACCGTTTTAAGACCAGGAATGAAAGGGCTCTACATAAACGGTTAAAATTTAACGGAGCACAGAACTTCAGTCCTGAGGTTGAAGTGTTGTTAGAGAATCCATTTTGCATCGCGGGTGTTCTCCAAACACCAGTGTTTCTTTCAGGGGATTCTTCTTCAGGAATTCCTTTGAGAGGAGAAAGGTCTGCCTGCTTCCTTCTCAAGATTTAAACATGGCTCCAGCTCTCCTTTCCCGGAGGACTTCCTGTTACCAGTGCCACCCACCAGCCCGACTGGACCACATCTCCCGCAAGTTAATCCCTCACAAGTCGGGCGAAAGTCAGAGCTCCCCCCGCCTGGGTGACACCCCCACTCGGGACCCCTGTGGATGCCTGCCTGGGGTCCTCTAAGCCACCCCACGAGCATGCGCAGGAGAAATGGGCTCTAACTTGTTCCAAAAACAGAAGAAAGTCATGGGTCCGGTTGTTGTTAATTAAATACTGCAATCAAATATTGTTATAGATTATCTCGACAAAAATGCATTGCTTATCAATCACTATGCTCAAGACAAAGTTAAATTGAGATGCGCAATCATTTCACAGCTTAATACAGTCAAAGTGACTCAATATTCCTTTATTAATTCTCATTTAATATCACTTTAAATTGCTGCCATTATTATCCTACCGTAGACGAAAGATTCTGTGTAATTAGTCTGTATTAAGCCCTTTTTATTTATAAGGAGCCAAATAAACAAACCCACTTTAATTACCTGGGCTCCACAATATTGATCTGAGCATCAAAATTTAATATGACTTTATTTCAAATTTCCATATGACTAGTATTTAAATGTGTTCCAGCAATAACAATTTTGCAGGCACAAATGACTTTTCATTCAGGGTATGTAAATGACTGCCTGGCGCCTGGGAGCACAGGCTTTCTGCGCCCACAGCATGTTTACCGAGACCTCGGGGGCCTCCCCGCTCCCGCTTTGCTCCCTAATACGGCAGGAAAAGCCACCAATTACCAAAAGAGACAAAAGTCAACGAAGACAGGGAGGCTTCTCCCTCCCAAACCGTGTTCGCTCCCACTTCAGTACACGGTGTTAACGACATACAAATTTTGAGGTCATTAAGTATAAACAGGACCGGAAAGCCAGACAGGCGGGAAGGCAGGATGTGCGGACGTCAGCACGCGGAGCGCCCTCCCAGTCCCACGATGCAAGTTTCAGTGTTATTGCCTCAATGTAACTTGCATTAGCGCCTAGCACCTTGATTACACTGTTGGGCGGTAATCTTCGCCTGCACATGCCATCGTTACTTATGTCAAGCCTCTTGAGTTGTTATGAATACTATGTTGTTTTACGAGAGAGAGGAAATTAGTGCCAGTCCCCTAGAGTTTTGGGTGCTTAACACTGAAGCACTACGCAGCCCTCGAAAATCCCACAACAAATCCTTGTTTAGTGCCACATGGAGATAAGGACTTTGCAGCAACATTGCAGCATAAATAACTCATGTCCCTCTTTATTTGTAAATGTCAAAAAAAAAAGAGAAAAAAAACCCTGCTGTTCTTTAATGTTGCTTCTCATACAAACACAGCAAACCTGTCTTTCTGGCCATGTAAGCACACACCAGTTGAGTAAGACATTCCGAATTAGCCCGCAACACCAAGCTGAGACACGAAACAAAGAAATATCCCCAACATGTGTTTGAGGATTATCGTAAAATGCTGTTTTGGATGTATTTTTAATAAAAATGAACTTATCAAATCCAGGGGAAACATGTCGTGGTAACATGAGCCTTTCCTCCAGAGGACAATAAAGTCGAAAAAATGTTGCCTCACATGGATTGCATTTTCAATGTTTTTTTAAATATGATCCACTATGTTGTTGAAAAGAGTTATTTTCTGGTATTGTAGGGATTTTTGCATTGTCTGTTTATTCTGTTTACACAGCAAATGAAAGCTACAATATGAATAGGTGAACTCCCAAGGGAGAAAGCGAAATTCAGAAATGACGTACAGATGGGGACAGGGGGCATGAAAATGGAATATAAATTAATGTGCCCTCAACAGTCACATCTGGAATAGGATAGGCCAAATAAATAATTTTGACATTAAAAGAAATTAAAGATCAAGCACTGCAAATAGAGTATTTTTTTTTAAATAATATCATTAGTTTACAGGATGTTTGAAATGGCATTCAGAATAGAATAATCGATATATTATGCTGGCCAAAGATGGGGTCCCGATGCCTTTCTCCCTCTCCTTCTCTTTCAAGAGCCAGTAATAACCTATTCCAAACATCACTCCCACAAGAGTCTCCACGTTCTTGCCTTTTAAAGTTCTTTTGTGCACAGAAGCAGGATGCACTTCAGTTTTGCATCTTGAACTTGTTCCTGTTTTTAGTAAAACATTAGAAGTAAATCCCAGAAGGCAAATTATCACTCTTCTGCTCCACAGCTGGTAAGCTGTGCTCCAAATTTAAGGGTCTGATACCAAAATCATGATTACATTTCCTTCTTTTCTCTTGACCCCTTTGCCATTTTGTTTACGCGGCCGGAGGCAGACGGAACAAAAAGCAAAATGAGCCCTTTGGCGGCGTCTTCCTCACGACCGACCGACCGGAGGAAGGGTCTGCTGGAGACGTCACTGTGAAATGATAGAAGGCTCGGGGGTCACCGCCTGACAGCCAGCAGGGCCAGCTCCGGGGTGGGAGCCCAGCTCCTCCCAGAACGTGCGCGCAGCCCCACCGGCCCCCCAGAGCGGGCAGGCCCCGGGGAGCCCCCCTTCATCACCCACCCGGGAAAGCGGGCTCCTCAACATGTTCTCAAATGAAGCCAATTTTGAAAAATGGCTTCTGACAGCCCCATAAAACTTGCATGAAGTGACCAACTGGGTGCTCCCAGGCCCCCAGCCGGCCCGCAAGTCACAAATCTCAGAAAGCAGCACATTAACTACTGCTAAATTCTAGAAGTAAAGTCCTCTGGAGCCGAGGCGAATTCGCTGTCACCAAATCTTCACCGTCCACTGCATATGTAAGGAATTTTTTTTCAGAAGATAAAATATTTTTCTGAGTGTAACAACAGGCATGACTTATTTCAGAATTAAGTGCTAGGCTCTCTGGTGCTTTGGGAAATGTAAAGTACAATTTTTACTCCAAATCCACAATGCACTTCACTAGCTTGTGCTCTCCAAAGGCCCCGAGCAGCCCCGTAAGATGATGAGCATCTTCGAGAGTGCTTTGGTAAATCATGCAAACAAGAGGAGGAAGGAGACAAAGCCATTTCTCTCGCCATTTCATCAAATCAGTAAATTGATTTATAAACTGCTTTGGGTAGAAAATAAATACCGAGCTACAAATGTATAGCACTGACTTTTTAAAAATCAGACCTCCAGCGCTCACAGACACAGAGCACACATCGAATCCGAACGGAGAGGTCAGGGGGAAGCTCCTGCCCAGCCCGCCGGCCCACCGCAGAACCAAAGGTAACAGAGGTAACAGAAAAATCGGTGCGGGGCCAGAGTTCTCATCTTCAGGCAAGTAGTTTGAACAGCACCTTTTCAAACTACAGAATCATCTTAGTTTCAAATTACAGAAAAATAATTGGTGATTTCAATACAGCACTTAAAATAAAGGAAAGTTTTATTCTTCAGAGTGTAAGTGCTGGTATTTTTTGTGCCCGACAAGCTGCCCATACAAGAACTCTAATATTCTTGCCAACAAAGGCATTTGAAATTAGCAATTGCTTTTAGAAACTTTAATTACAATTTTAAAATGCTATTTCTGCTCTATAATAGATTCCAATTGTTTCAGTATTATCTGGCTTGCAAATAAAATCTACAGTAGATGACAATATTCCCAGGATTAATCACTCTTGAAATTCTAATATGCTCTTGAAATACCAAATAAAAAAGACAGCAATGTTGTTGATGTACTGAAAGCTTCTTGCTTTTTGCAGTTTGCTATTATTATGCATATCCAGGTAGAAAGTTAATTAACCCAAAGCTTAAGCTAATTATGATAGCAGAATGCTATCAACCCAACACGCTCAGTCAGACAGCTGTCCAGAATTTCATTTGCTAATCATTTGTCTTTTGGCTGAGCATATGGTACATTTTCATGCTATCGGAGGAACAACAAACAGCTGAAAATCATTAACTAAAAACAATGTGCATAAAATCAGAAGCAGTTTTTTATACAGCTTTGTGTCAGACAAAAAGCCAGATCCTTGCCCTATAAAAATTAATGATTATTTTGGTTCTTGTCACTTAAAAATTTTAGCTGATAGTGCAATAAATATGTGACGAGAATTTCAGTAGTATCAATTACCTGTTTATATGAGTTTGCAAAAATATTCTAAATTTATAACAAGGGCATTATAAGAAGTGTGTCTTACAAAATACGTTCTCTTAGATGTAAAGACCTAAAGTTCGCTTCTGAGGAAAACCTCGTTTCTGCTTGTGCTGAACCTCAGTATAGCAGCACAGAAAACATTAAAGGTGAGTTCTTAAACCTCAAAGTAAAATGTAGGAAATATACTCGCACACACTCCCGAAGCCGTATGTGACATGCCTGAGACCATCCAGAAATCTGCGTAGACATCAGAAGGCTACGCAGATCTTGGCAGAAAGCGCATCTCGATGTTGACATTGAGCGGGAGGGGCAGGGAGGGCGCCCCAGTGACGCCAAGCAGCTCACACATGGGAGCACCCTGCTCCGGCTGCGGCCTGGCTGCCGCACGACGACCTGTCCCGTGTGCTTGGGTTGCAGGCCTGCATCACCTGGACACTTGGAAGAAGAGAGGGAAACAAAACCCGTGTGGACTCCCTCGCTTCGCATGGCCACGTCACCTAACACTGTGGTTGTGACCTATTTGTAAGTTCACGCACGAAGAACTTGCTAAACGAAGCCTACCTTTCGCCAGGTCACACTGCTGGACAAGATGAACGCACGAGTTAGCCTACAAACTGATCTGGAGCTTTGTAAATCTGCTGGGCTCTAAGCTTAGGGACTCCTATCAATTTGTTGTGTGTTGTGTGCCCCCCTATCTTAAGGTTGGCTCTAATCTCTGTACTTTGAGAGGTATATTCTTACTTTTTTTTCAGATTAGAAGTATATTCCTCTTAGACATAACGGATTGTTAAAGTGACACAATAGTTTTCTTCTAATTAAAGTGGCAATGTTAACATGTTGTTTTAGACAAAACAATAGAATTCCAGATCCAAAATACGGATAATTCTGTATCGCACTTGCTAACATGAAAACTGAAACTCTCCCTAACACAGAGTAGGTCCTTTAATCAAAGGATAAAGTTGTCCTACAAACTAAAGATAAAGTTTTCTTCTTCTTGGGGAAGGCAGAGATGTGACGTTTTTTGCATAACGTGTCAACTGTGGCCAGGCCAGGGCCCGGCAGAGCCTGATTAATTGTTCACCTCCAGGGAGGCTGCTGGTCACGGTCCAGTGAACTACGGGACTCGCCACAGTGGTCACGCATGACTGTGACGGTGCTTGGCTGTTTGGCTTCCGGCAGCCACTCCAACACCTTTATGCTGCTGCCTCGAAGGGTCCAGAAATCTTGGACGTCAACCAGAACTTCCTTTAAGGCTGAACGGGATGTGGGAAGACAATTCCTCTAGGACTTTTAGTTCATTCTGAGTGTTATTCACAGGTTTGTTACCTATTTTGTTATGGCCAAATTAAGATGAATTAAGATAGACGCCTCCTCTTTGCAACCTGACACAGTGACCTTCAGAACATAACCTCGTACACTTGCCACGGTCACTGGATTTTTGTCCCTGGTGGGAGGTCTCAGCGGGAGACCTCCAGGTCGAGTTAAGAGGACAGCCCTGCAAAGGTCCCCCGGCAGGTGGGAGGCAGGAAGCCAGGTGGGCCTCTAGGGCAGCCCCTCGTCCTCTGGCACAACGCTGGGAAGGCTGGAGCCTCCCCCTACGATGGGTTCTGCGCCACCCAGGCTGGCCCCGGGGCTCAGAAGCACCTGTAAGCAAAGGAAAACCAAAGGGCAGGAAACCTCAAACAGAAAATGGCAGGAAACACGATCCAAAGCAGTTGCTCTCCACTGCTGGTCGTTCGCAAGGCCCACCAGGCCTGAAAGAGAAGTGGACGGGACCAAGTGCGTGCAGTTCTGTGTGCGACCCGGAGAGGACCTCCCTCTGTCCGCTGCTCCGCGGGGAAGGGTGAAGCCAAGCCTATTACTTCAGTCATAAAGGTTTAATCACCCCAGTCCAAATGCGGAAGCCTCTTCCCAATGCAGAGGCTTTTTTCACATGGAAGTTTGAGTTAAAAAACTAAATAAATAAATGCTTTCAGATGAAAAATGCCACCGACAAGGAAAGGCATATGGGGGCTACTTAAATCCAGTCCTTAAAGCCCTTCCCCTCTCTTCCCAAAGGCTACACACTCATAGCTGATATTGATATTAATATTAATTTGTCATTAATACTAATGTTTCACTAACCAACTAGGAGTATTTTGAAATATCCTATTTCTCTGGATAGCTAAACCTCAGGTTCCACTATGAAAAATGTTTTCTAATTATTGCGTGCCAGTAAGCCATCAGACAGTGCAGTGAGGTTTCCTATTAATTCACGAGTCTCGTAATTGTACAGAAAGCCAGCCACGCTGGAGTCGGTCACCTCGGCAGGTCACAAACACTTCCCACACTTTAGGACACCCTCCTACCAGCTGACAGCCAAGCAGCCCATTTTGAGGGCAGCCTGCTGGGGCGCTAAGAGGCAATACAGATGCTTACCTAATTTGATTAATCTAATTCCGAAACAAGTAATCCAATGAAAGTAATGGGTGTTGTTCTTGCTAGTTCACTGAGCAAAAAAATAGGCTCACAAACTACCTGCCAACCTCCCTCTGTCAAGAGCCGGCTCCCAGTCGGCATTGTCCTACGCAGCATGCGTGGCTCAGTGGGTGTTTTTTCCATTGTCTCCGCACTTGTAAGTGAAGAAAATGGGTGGCTGTTAAATGCGCTCCCTGAACCTCCTCCTTCAGATTTTATAAAAGGGACAGAAGAGATTTCAACTTGTTGCCTCTGCTTCTACCCACTAGAGGACTTGTTTATTTTATATGGTCAGCCTCACAAGCAGCCAGGAGACAGAGGGAGTTCAGGTCAGTGTGTGGAGATGAAGGGGAGAGCTGCCCATGACGGGATGGAGTCAAGGGGACCATCCCAAGACAACAAGACGGTGTCTGCCATGCAGGACAGCAGCCAAGGATAGGTGGGCAGACCGACAGGGCCCTCTGGGGAGCTGCAGCCAGCGGTGGACGCGAGGGCATGTTCCCGATGTGCGGCTGAGCTACAGACAGAGCACCTGCGGCGTGCTGACCAGGGCCCAGGCTGCACCCCTGGGGTTTGCCTCTAGTGTCAATGGAAAATTGCTTGACCCATCCCTCGAAAGAGATGAAGTGCCAAAGTGCTACAGGTAATCGGAACAACAAGCATACGGAAAGGCCAGTCGACATCAGTGTTCAGCCTTTTCAGGGATATGCACATTAATGTGACACTCTTTCCGTCAGGCGGCAACAGTGACATCACTATCACTGTCACTTTCCCTACTGGGAGGGGTGAATTATCGCAGCTTTCGGGAGAAACACAGGAATGACTGGTTGTAACAAAAGGGTCCACAGACCATATGTCAGCCTTCCACCTATAGAAGTCCATCCCAGAGACATCAAGCCCCAGTGAAAATGACATGCGTGTCTCGTGTCTGAGCACACGCACCGTGCGTTCGCGGCAGTGTCTACGGGGTGGGGAGAGAGGCTGATCACCATGTTGCTCGTGGCAGAGGGCACTGGTTGGGAACACGCTCTGTACAGGCATTCCGTGGAATGTTACGTGGCTAGGAAGAAAGGAGCAGCTGGCTTGGAGGGATGATAAATGAGAACGACAAGGAAGGACGGGGAACACATGCTACGATCCAGCATGTTTAAAACCATTCTTGGGGCGCATGGGTGGCTCAGTCGGTTGAGCGTCCGACTTTGGCTCAGGTCATGATCTCTCAGTTCGTGGGTTTGAGCCCCGTGTGGGGCTCTGTGCCGACAGCTCGGAGCCTGGAGCCTGCTTCGGATTCTGTGTCTTCCTCTCTCTCTGCCTCTCCCCCGCTCATGCTCTGTCTCTCTTGCTCTCTCTCTCTCAAAAATAAACATTAAAAAAACCCAAAACAACCATTCTTGTGCTTCTACAGGACTAGTCTGCAGTGACCTAAGCAATGTACAAACTAGGCTTTGAACATTTGCTCAGGCAAAGACAAGCCCCGGGGGAGGAGAAAAGGAGACAGAGGCAGCAAGTAAAATGAGACAGAAAGGAAATGAGGTCCCTGTGCAAACGGGCAGCTCAGTGACATGTGTCTCAATGCCTGCAGGGCTCTGAGGTCTAGCTCTCCGGGAAAAGATCTCTCGTGTGTGAGCCGGGGAGCGGGCGGGTCAGTCTGCACTCTGCTCTGCGACAGACAAGACAAGCCGGCCGTGCCCACAGAAGCAGTGACTGAAATCACCGGCCAGGAGGGTAACTGAGGAACGGGCCAACGCTCTAAGCATAAAACTCCTCACATCCTGTTATGGACTTCATGCCCCGTCCCCTCAAAATTCACATGCTGAGGCCCTCACCCTCACGTGATGGAATCAGCAGGTGGGGGGCTGGGGGGTGATGAGATCAGGTGGGTGGGGCCCTCGTGATGGGATTAGTGCCCTTTTATGGAAGGGGTCTCAGACAGCTCGCTTCTGCCTGCTCTCCACCACACGAGGACTCAGAGGAGGGGGCCTGTCTGCAAACAAGAGGGCTTTCGCCAGCACCTTGACCTTGGACTTCCAGCCTCCCAACCGTGAGAAAGGAATGTCTGTTAACGGCAGCCTGAGAAGACGAAGATACTCCCTGAGAATTCAGAACCGAAAGATCAAATACAGCTTAACTCCACTGCTTACAGCTTACGGCTTTAGATTCTCCCAAGTGCTGTCTACTGCAGAGAACAGCTTTCAACTTTAGCTGGCAAACAGCGATACAAGTGCAGGTGAATGTGGGCCACGGCGACGACCACGGACACCGGACGGCACTCGGAGCACACCAGGCCCCCCCAGCCCTCCACCTGCCCCCTGCACCTGCACCCCCATGAAGCCTCTGGCAGGTGCAAACTGCCAGAAAGAACAAGCGACTTGCTCAAGGTTCCACAGCTAACAAGTTGTCAAGCCAGGGTGTCTTGGGCAGTCTGCATCCTGGACCGTGATCCAAGAAATACACTGGCTTCGCAGCACAGCTAAAGGGATCGTGAACACGTCCCGGGCCAGGGGCGACCCCATCCTGCACCCGCCAGCTGGCCACACGTGTGCCCTGGGACCTCGTCTCCTTTCCTGGCTGTACGCATGGGTCTAGAATACATGGTTGGTGCTCAACAAATCCCGCTCAAGGGACGAGTCAAGGCCCTGAACACTTCCATGCAGTTGCCCGAGCGTGCAGAACAGCCCTGCTGAACACCCGCCACTGCAGCTCTTTCCGAAGCAACACAAATAGGTCTGTCCCCGCCCCCCCCCCAAGTAATGCCCCGTTTTTTTTTAAATATAAAAACACCACACAGCCACGCAGCATTAGTTTCCACCCTGTAGAAGTTGGCAGACATTTTCTGTAGAGGCCTTGATAAGAAGTATCTCAGGCTCTCCAGGCCACAAAAGGTCTGCTTACTGTTCTTCCTTTCTTTGGACGGCGGACCTTCAACACGGTAAAAGCCATGCCTGGCACTCTGGCAGTGTGAACACAGACTGGTGGGCCAGCCGTGGCCAGCTGCGGGGCTGCAGTCTGCGGACCTCTGCTGCAGAAGGCAAGAGGTAAGGCCCCAGAACAATCAGAAGTTCGTGTCACCCTGACATTTTGGATAATCCGAAACAGTGGGGGAGAGATGCCAGCTAACTGGTGTGGCAAATTTCACAGGATGCTCGTAACAAGCATTTCAACGATTTTCACAGTATAATGTTGATCCTTCTCTTTCGAGTTTCTCTTTCTGGATCTATCTGGAAATTAGGTCATGAAAATGACAGAAGTAAACTCAGACTTTTTCCCACTCATGAGAATGTGAGTGAACAGAACCCAGCACGTTTTACTCAATTCTAACTGTAATGTCCGCGAAGTCCCCAAAGGTTCTCAACTGACGCCTAGAGCCTTCCAGCCGTAGCTCTGCAATTTCACGCGAGGTTGAAATCCAGATGAACTTTTAACCAGAGTGCCAACCATAACAATGCAGCAATTTGTAAAGAAGGTTCCTTTGCAGCCGTAGAGCTCAGATGCCGCAGGATACCCTGGGACTTGAACTTCCTGACATCCAACACTGGACGTCCCCTCTCCCTACCACGGCTCCACGCCTGACAAAATAAAGAAAGGTACCAGTCACTTGTGCAGAATCCAGAATCCAGAATCTTTGAACTTGTTTACCCAAACAATCTAAGGGAGAGAAGCCGCAGATGAGGGTCTAGGGGGAGTCCCTAGATCCACAGCAGAGACCCGTTAATCCCCTTCCTCAACCACTGCCCCAGTCCTGCCTGGAGCCAGCCCCACGCACATAAGGACCAGCGTGCAAGTGCCTCATCACAAGGACGACCCCGATGTAGGGTCCTGCTCCCTTTCCTGGCTATAACCCACTCCTGAAACAGGGCTGTGGAGGACAAGATCGGACGTAGGAAGGTCAATTTTACGCCTACTCAGAGTCCTGTCCTGAAACTCAGCAGCCAACTAGATGCTCTAGGACATCAAGAGATGCGCCCATCTGAGGGAAAATCACCTCCGCACATCTTGAGTCATCAAAAGCAGATTCAATCATATTCTTGTTACATGTTCATAATTAAGTCAAGAAGGTGTTTGGACAAACAGAGACTCCCCTTGCCTCCCAGAGCAGTTCTCCAGAGAGTGCCCCCCTTCCCAGGGTGCAGAACCACCAGGAGAACCCCTTCAGGTCACACGTGCTTGCTGTCCTGCGGAGAATCACGGGCTTCCCCTGGGGGAGACGCCGGAGATGGGAGTGGGCGCCCAGCCTGAGCAAAGAGGAGCTACTGTCCTGCAGAAGGCTCTTCCCCAGACCGTTCTGGTTAGCGTAGATGCTACCGTAATTACAAACATTTAAGGTATTAACACAGAAGTGAAACGCGGGAGGGTGTACTGAATATAAGAAACGAACTTCCCACACACAACTTGGTGGGGGGACGGCAGATGAGTTAGAAGAGTCACAGAACTATTTACACCTGTACTCTAGGACAGAGATGGCCTGGTGCAAAATGACCACACTGAAGCCCAATCAAATGCCCAAGTGTAACCGGGAGGTATGCCACATCACTCTAGGGGGAGGAGGTACGTACATGGAGAAGTCAGGGGCCCCGTGCACGCAGAGTCCCTCCAGGCTCCCTAATGGGGATGGCTGTGCCTGCATCCAGACCCAGCAACACTTTTATTTCCAGAGCACTTGCTCTGAATTAAGTATTGGTTTTAACTGTCCCTGCCTGCTACCTCCAAAATATCCCCTATAGCCTTAAAATAGGAGGTATTTTATTAGAGGCTTTTCAAAAGTAGCACGAAATTCTCAAGCAGTCTCCTATTTGACGCTTGAGAGTGAAGGAGGGTAGGGTTTCCTGGCAGTTCACCGCGGACAACTTCATTGCTCCCATTTTTACCTGCATGGTAATTAATGTAAAGTCACTTTGTATACCTACACCAGGGACTTACAGTTACAGGAAAAGCTGATCGTCTAAGGCAGGACTTCTAAGCCGAGGCTCACCGATAAACCTTTGAGAAAACGGAGCAAGTTCTGGCCCTGCCCTACGAAGAACCTCCAAATACACTCATGCACGTGGAAAGCCAGCATTTCCCATCCGACTCCAGGGAGTTTCCAGGTCCTCCTGGAGACCACCGGCGGTGCGAGCACAGGTTAACGAATTCGGATTTCGAGGAAGTCTGCGCACGGGGAACAGACACACCTGCCTTCTCAGGTGGACCACCACCCAAGAGGCCAGGCTGGAGAAGAAGGCTGCACATCACACATCACCACAGAGCTTAAGAAAAGCAGGCATTCTCTGGGAAATTCCCAAAGCACGGAAGAACGTGTCCCCTTCTAAGTCCTAGCAGAGGAAAAGAATTTCTAAGATTTAGTGAAGATGCCCTGGTCGAAAGGAACAGAGTGCCTCGGTCTCTGGACCATGACGGGCACCCCAGGTCCATTCTAGGCAAACCTCGGGCTGCTGGTTTTTTCCCGCCTTTCTGCCTTAGTTTTCTTACAAAAGCACTTAAGATGCTTTGGAGAACACCATTCCCATGTGACATACGGAATGAACTACCATGGAATCACAGAGCCCCAGCAAAGAGCCAGGAACCCTGAAAATGGATGAAGGGAGGCCTCGTGGGGCACGAGGGGAGGAGGATCCTGGGGGACAATCATGCAAGGTGAGATGCACTGGCACCCTCCCCCCCCCCCCCCCCCCCCCAGAAAGTGCCCAGTGGCCTTCCCTGGCTCTGCTGCTGCGGGTGGGGGTGGGGCATCCTGGTGATACGGACTCACACGTCACCTGGATGTGCAGGATTTGTGGGGAATTTTCCCCGGAGTCCCCACTTAATGCCTGCAGTTCTTTCCAACCAAGAGGGTGGCAGAGGCACACCTCCTCTGGAGATAATCCCTGAGCCAGAATCAAGAGCCAGACGCTCAAAGGACTGAGCCACTCAGGCGCCCCTGGGTTCTCGCAACCTTAAGTCTATTTACGAGAAACTCCTCATCTGCACCCTTTGCTCCCTCAGTGCAGCTTGCTCCTCGCTGGGAATCATGGCCGCACGCTCACGTTGAGGACTCATCTGTAAACCCGAGTCGGACTGGATGCAACATCAGTTTCTGGTAATTCCCAAAGCTAAACGTGCCAGGACAGGACGTAACGGGACTTTGTTTTTACAACACTAAGGGATCAAAGCAATTCAGTTATTAAGGCTTAAAGAAGAATACAAAGCAACGCCCCTGTCTCTCGGATCCATCAACAACACTGGGACTGTCCCTCTCGAGACCCTGCCAGAACTCTGTGTCAAAGAGATCACTGGCAAGGAAGAGGGCGGACCCTGTATCCCGAAAGGAAGAAACACAGATGCATCTCGGAACACTTGATCAAGACCCACCTTTCCAGGGGGCCACTTCTGAGCTGTCCAAACAGCAGCTCTCGGTTGCTCACAAATATGGATTCCAAGGCCCTTAGAAAATCTAAAGCTTACTGCACTCAAGGCAGGCAGTCTCTTCTGATCAACTGTCATCTACAAGTTAGCGACCAGAGAACGTGTTTAAAGATGTTCCCCAATGGATGAGGGACCTAGGAGCACAGACATGAGGTTTTTGACCTTTCTTTTGTAAAACCAGCCCAAAGTCAGCACAGACCCAGCAGCAAGCTTGGGTGCCAATGTCAAACTTGTTGGGTCTCACCTGTGAACACAGAGGATTCTAAGAGCTGCTTTTCCCACGTGGGTTCCACACTGGTATTTACCGTCTCAGAAACTAACCTCAGACATTTACGAGACATTTTGTAATTCACTTGAAATAATTACAAACCACTTTCACACTCTTACAGATAACATTTTTATGAAAAGTAACTCTTTTTTTTAATTTTTTTTTCAACGTTTTTTATTTATTTTTGGGACAGAGAGAGACAGAGCATGAACGGGGGAGGGTCAGAGAGAGAGGGAGACACAGAATCGGAAACAGGCTCCAGGCTCCGAGCCATCAGCCCAGAGCCCGACGCGGGGCTCGAACTCACGGACCGCGAGATCGTGACCTGGCTGAAGTCGGACGCCTAACCGACTGCGCCACCCAGGCGCCCCAAAAGTAACTCTTTTCCAAAACAATAATAAAATTTAGTGAACACTGGCATGGCATGACTCTGAGAATCTCCTTCCTGGCGGGATTCATAAAAGGTCGCTGGACTCTCAGAACTGCTTCCCGTTGGTTCTGTTTCCATACACGGCTGGGACTGAAGTTCACAAAGAAAATCCTTTCCACGCGAAGTATCCTCTGACACTAGGTCAAAACTCAACCAGAGGTAATTCCCTAAAGGAGAGCAGTGAGGTAGGTTCAGAAAAGCTTACCAAAGAACTGTGGGCATGGGTACGCTAAAATCCAACGATCTTGTATTCTGAAATTTCCCCAGCTTTGTAATAAACGTCGGTCACTTGGAATCAACTCATCCGCTGAGCTACGCAAATCTTCCAAATGTTTACGTATTTCATCGTCACTAAAGTTCACGTTAACACAGACATCGGTGGGCGAGGATTTAAGTATCGGGACGCTATCCAGTTTGTGCTGGTATACGGAAGTTTCCCCAAACATTTTCACCAGAAATCTCATTTCTTCTCATTTACCGCTGGCAGCAAATGCAGTCCGCTCTTTTTCTTGATGTGAGAGATTCCCTCTGTTCACTTCTGAGAGAGTTTATGCTAGAACACCCACGTCTGGGTAAGTGGGGCTGGTCGGTTGTTCTCTTCATGGAGAAGATGGTGCTGACAAAAGCACTACTTTGGCCAACAGCCCAAGCCTCGCGCGTGCTCCTTCCGCGAGAAGACAGCCCCGCTTTGGAACACTCGCTCTCAAAAAGAGTTAACGCGAGGGTTAAAATGGAAGGAAACAGCGATGTTTAGCACTTTAGCACGTATATTCTTAAATGACCCCATTTCTCCCGCGCAGGCGTGTGAGGTGAGGGGCACAGTGAGGGCTGGGCCGTCTGCTGCCACGGCCTCGATCTCAGACAGGACCGGCCCTGTCACCTGTCACTCACTGCCTCTGTGCTACCTGCCTCAATGTCAACAGTGACAGAGGCAAACATGCTGGAGAGCAGCCCCGGGCCACACCCGCCCACTGACGTGGACCCCTCACGACTACAGAACTCCAGCCCCCAGTTTACTTCACTCATTCCTGCATCCGAGCCACTTGAGACCCGCTTGAAAAGAACTCCCACAAACGTTCCATAACGCAGCACACCTGCACTTGGCATCTTCAAAACCGGACCAGGCTAGGACTGGAAAAACGGCTGCCCGCCATGTGCAACGACTGTTCTGCCCACGCTCGCCTCCCCCTGGAGGCCCGTTTTGCCTCTTGACATTGACCGAGCCTGCCCTCCACGGAGGCCGGCTGCCCTCCACAGCACTGTGGCCAACCTGTAGCTTATTCCCAAACACCACCTCCAACCACCACATTTTCAGCCACTTTTTGACCACGCGGCCGTTTCGTCTGAGCCGAGCACCTTCGGATTTGCAAAGGTAATGTGACCACCTTGCTCCCATCAGCCGGCGGAAGGGAGGCGGAAATTCGTTAAACTGCACACCACACCAACAGGCCGCTCATAAGGGGGCCCCTTTTGGTAATAAAGTGAAGACTGTGATTGCCAGAACAAGAGTCATAGCATTTAGAGCGCCAGTAAACGCAGGCTGTGAGTCCCTCCAACGCCTGCATCCCTGATCCCGCTCTGTCTTAAATGCTGACATCAGAATTTTTATGGAGAGCCTCTAGACTCTCTGAGTTTTTCATTAGACTGTGAATGGTAAATGACACACTTTTCAAAGTTTACGTCCTTTTTCTTGGCTAGATCCACAAAAATAAGAATCATACTTTCTTGCCTCTGCTGCCAATTCCATGGCTAGAAACTACTCATTGCAAAACAGAAATAGATTCTTATTTTGCTTTGATATAGATTCACAAAATAGACAAATCTGCTCACATATTCACTTGCTTTATTAAAATTTAAATAACGCTGAGTTAGCCATCTAATGAATCAAAATTTCAAACACACACAAGTTCTCAATCCATGTAGAATGATGGGTTCCAGGTAATTTTCAGGGGAAAGTTCTTACAGACTTTCTCTCCGTTTCTAAAGGTGCTGAAAGCAATTAAATTACCAAGCGAGCACGTAGTAAGTTTATGTATATTCTGTAGAAAAGGTGTGCTTCCAAGTAAGAAAAAGAAAACAGGCTGACATGAAATTCAGGGGAGGAGGAAAAGAACAGAGAACCCGTGGCCAGAGGCAGAAGCCCTTTCAAGCACTGGTCAGGTCCCCCTGCCCGGAGAGGCTGGCTGCAGGACCACTGCTGTGGACAGTGTGGCTCCCGCTGGGAGCCCCAAGGAAGGCAGCAGCCCGCGTGCTGGGAAGGGCGAGGGGACGGCGTGGATGTGGCGGGATGTGAAGCCCCATTTGGGGGAGGGCAAGGAGACTGAGAAGCCACTGAGACACGGGGGCTGGCAGCTGCCTGGCCGGTGAACGGACTGTCGGGCAGGAGCCGATCACAGGGTCACAGCACATCACTATCGCAGGCGACACCTCCCTCATCAGATCCAGTTTAAACTGCTGGAAAAAATGTCCAAGATTCTCCATCCCGTCAAAATTCACGAAGTTTTAGTTTTGAGTATTTTATACTTTCAGTAGAGACCCCAAGAAGCTTACAAATGTGGCCATTTCATTCCACGTGAGCCGTAATGTGGGTAAACCAAACTCCACCTGACCTGGCCTACAAATTCAAGAGGTCAAAGGTGAGCAGCACCTGCACTCCGTGGCATGGTTTGTGTGAGAACACGCCCCTCTCTGAACAGGCGCCCCGAGTGCCACCACCTCCTTGAGGGATTGTACACGAGGACAGACCGCACACGAGGACAGCGCCACCTGCCCCATGCCAGCCGACACCATGTGGAGAGTCAGGCGGCTCAGACCGCAAGCCGCAGGTGGCAGACGCAGCGCCACGGCATGGCTGTGGGCCCGACCCAACCCCCTATTCTGCAGTCACGTCAAAATGTACCTGGAGCTCTAAGGACCTGTCAACTAAATGGGTGCAGGAGGACAGAAGTGCCAGAAGGAAGAAACTGTATCAAAATGTAGGCCTCTCCCAGCCTCCAGGACACCGAGAGCAACAGAATCAAAGCCGAGGGTGGGGGGGGGGGGGGTCTCTGCTGGACACTGGAGTTTAGAGCAAAGGCACCGGGCTGCTGCTGGAGACGTTTACAGAAGAGCTTCCCTTCCTGTGACAATGCAGGCCAGTGCCCCTGAGATGTCCCCAGTGTCCTTCTGTTCATTAGGCTCTGCAGACACACAGGCACGTGTGAAGAGAAACCTGCTAATTATGGGCAACTAGCTAGGTACCCTGCACACTACTGAGTGTGTCCCAAATATAACAACATCCTTGTCAAGTAGGTGTGCTGGCACCCATCACTTCCCGGGGTGGGGGGGAGGGTGCAGGGATGAGGAAGCTGTCCCTGATCAGGGCTGGACCTCAGGGCTGTCGGGCCCAAACTCTCAACAAGCATCTTTAACGAAGATTATGCAGCAGTGACTCTCAGCTACGCTGAGCCAGGCTGTTCTCCCACTGCCAGGTGCACGGGCACATGCACATGGTGTGGCGGGAACAGGACAAAAGGGACCATGGGCTTCTAGTGGCCGAGTATCAACAGAAGCAAAAACATGCTTTCACTTCCAGAAAACTGTAAAGTGAAGTAAAACACACATACTGTGTTACTTCCCTATTTACGCATAACAAGTTGCCACAAACTTAGTGGTTTCAGAGACACAAATTTACGATCTCCATCTCCCTGGCTCAGGAGTCCGGGCACCAGGTTATCAGGGTCCTCTGCTCAGGGCGTTACCAGACTAAAATCGATGCTTAGCTGCAACCGTGACTCCTGGCCAGATGAGGCTCTGAGCCCTTCTCCGGGCTCACAGGTTGTTGGAAGAATTCATTTCCTTATGGCCACAGGACTGAGGTGTGTTTTCCTCCTAGCTGTTAGCCAACAACCACTCCAGCTCAACAACCTATAGCTCCTAACTGGCAGTCCCTCCTCTTACAACACGGAGTGTGCTTACTCGAAGAGGCCAGCAGAAGCAGGTTTCTGACTTCGTCTCTGATGTCAAACCCTTTTGAAGAACACACCTGATTAGGGCAGGCCCACCCAGGATAACTTCCATTTTCATTAGGCCAACTGATTAGGCACTTTAATTACATCTCCAACAATCCTTCCCCATAATCATGGGAGTTACATCCCACAATAATCCACAGTTACCACTCACATTTCAAAAGAATTATACAAAGGCACAGATCATCGGGGGTCATTTTAGGATTCTACCATTCACATAAACTAGGGAATGAAAATGAGGACAAAAATTGAACACTCAGAAAGATACCAATGAGATATATCAATTGATATAGAAAAGCAAAGAGAAAATCTTATCTAAGTTCCAGTATTTTCTAAATTTGTGTCAGATACCGATGTTGTAAGTTTGTGGAGGCGGGGGCAGGGGACTTCCTTTTAAGAGCACAGCTATGCCTTTCTGAATGAAGACTTGTTCGGGGTTTGTTCTCAGCATGCTGGTGGATACTGCTCCTCTATCAGCTCTCTGTCACTGTTGGCAATGGCACATCAGCTTAACCACTATCACTTCCAGCCAATGTGAGAAACAGGCAAATTTTCACTGTGGCTTGGAAATGAAAAAAGGAAAACCAGGCAAAAAATATGAACAGTGGTTTTCCGGACGCTCGATACAGTGGAGGTTGGGTAACCCCTGAGAGATGGCAAGAGACAAGGTGCACCTAGACATTTCCCCGGCCAACTGCCTTAAGAGTTTCCAGGCTGTGGTAACGGCAGAAGCAATCTGGGCAGAGCCCAGAAGACTCGTGGAGGAGATAAAACCCACAGTCCAGGAACGTGGGTGGTTAGAGGACTCTGGAGGTGGGCAGACGCCCCAAGTAGAGTGTGGACCAGGAGAGTAAGGGCAGAGTCACATGAAGATAAGTGGAACGTCACCAGGTAGTGAGACATGAGAGGACACGTGCCTATTCCCGCTACGTAGAAGGGACACCCCAGCATTCACAGGACACCGGGTAGAACATCTGAGTCTTGCCTCCGTGGCTACGAACAAGAAGCACTAGACTAAACGCCACTCTCATTCCGACTAGGAAGTCTTAAGAGCAAGACCTAAAAGGGTCAAATGGCTTCCATTTAACCTACTTACGTTTCAGAAAGTGAGCTAAAGAATATTAAAAACAAAAACATCCGGTACTTAACCAGGTAAAGTCTACATTATCAAGCATCTAAACATTAGAGACATAAAAGGAGAAAATTATGGGCCACGTAAGAAAAACCAAAATCACCCCCAAACTGACACAGATGTTATAATCAGCAGACAAGGATGTTAAAACAGCCACTATAACTGTATTTCAGATGAAGAGGCAAGCAGAGAAATGCGGGGACATAAGAAATGGTGCTGTTAAAGATTTGCAACCTGTAGATAGTTTCACAGAGGCAAGGATGATGGCTGATTTCTGATCAAAAACAGTGCAAGTCACCGGACAATGGAACAAGATCTTTAAAAAAAAAAAACTGTCAAAATTTATGCATAGCAAAAAAGGAAATCTTTCTAACGTTAAAACACTTTCAGACCAGCAGACTTGCCCTTACAAGAATCGCTGGGTCCTCGCAGCAGAGGGAGAAGGACTCCAGATCCAGAGTGTGGAGGGGCTGTGAATCTCACTACTGGTAGGAAAGCAAATTGTGCAGCCACCGTGGAAGACAGTTCGGGGACCTGTGAAAATGCCAAACGTCCCCTGACCGTATGATCCACTCAGAGTGAAGTAAAAACACGGGTCTGGAGAAAGACTTCTTCACAAATGTCCACAGCAGCTTCGTTTCTAAGAACTAAAACTGGGGTGAAATCCCCAGTGGACATCAACAAACGAGAAGTTGTCTACCCGGTGAGGACCACCCGGCAAAAAAGGAACGACCTACTGATGTACATACTGTGGACGAATCTCAACACAGGTCTGCCAGAAGGTGTCCAACTATGTAACTCTACTTACAAAGTCACAAAACTTTATGTGCATATGTATAATAATCCTTTATAAAATTCCAGAAAACTCAAACTAATGTGTAGTGACATCATAGGGAGGAGAAACAAGAGAAGGAAGGGATGAGGTGAGGGGTTCCCAAGGGGCAGGTGTGGTGAGGGAAACGTCACTATTTTGATTACAGTCCTACAGGTCAAATTTTATCCAACTGTATACTCTGAGTACCTTCTCGTGCCATTTATAGCTCTAAAATATGGCATCTGGGGAAAAAAATAGTTCACTAAGTATGCCCTCTGTGGTCCCCTAGAATTGTGAACCCAACATGCAACATGCAACCCCCCCCCCACTTTTTTTAAGGTTTTTGAAACAGAGAGACTCCCAAGCAGGCTCCGCACCATCACCACAGAGCCCGATATGGGACTTGAACTCACAACCCGTGAGATCATGAGCTGAGCTGAAATCAAGGGTTGGACACTCAACCGACTAAGCCACCAGGCGCCCCTGCAACCCTGTTTTGCAGAAAAACAGGTCCTCCTGGTCCCCCTTCCCAGCCTCATCATTTGCCTCCACTTCACGTAAGAACCCATTTCACCCAACTGTGACAGCTAAAGTCAGGAAGACGGTAACAAACATTGGGGAGTATGTGAAGAAACTGGGGCTCCCCACACTGCTGACAGGAATGTAAAAAGGTAGAGCTGTCTGGCGAAACCTTCCGGAGGCTCTTCAAAACGCCAAACATAAAACTGCCACGGAACCCAGCAATTCCATTTCTGAGGTGTGTAACCAAGAGAAATGAAAGTCTGCATCCACGCAAAATAGTTCACAGCAGTAGGATCTTGGCAGTTGAGCCAAGAGACAAAATAACCCAAATGTCTGGCAACTGATAAAATGCAGCGCACCCAATCAAGTATTGTTCCTAAAAGAGAATGAAGTATTGATACGTGGATCTTATAAACACATAAGTAAAAAAAAAAAAAAAAAAAAAAAAAAAAAAAAAAAGCCAAACAAAAATGGAATCCTAAAGTTTAGGCCTTCGATGTGATGTGTCCAGAAGAGTCAAGTTCCTGGACAGAAGTACACTAGTGATCGACTGGGGCTGGGAAAAGAGGAACAGGGATGGACCGGGTAGGAACAGGAGTCCTTCCGGGGCGTTAATACGTTCTCCAGCAAGACTGTGGGGATAGGTATACAACTCCATGAATGTATTAAATACCACTGAACTATATATATACACTTCATGTGGGTGAATTTTAGGAAATGTAAAATAGCTCAAGTTATAAAATTAAATCCCCTCATACAAAAAACAATCCATAGGCACTTTTTAAAACATGAAATCACTTGTTTTTATGTGTCGGTGTTAAAATTTACGATGCCAGGGCACCTGGGTGGCTCAGTTGGTTGAGTATCTGACTTCAGCTCAGGTCATGATCTCACGGTTCGTGGGTTCAAGCCCCGCGTCGGGCTCTGTGCTGACAGCTCAGAGTCTGGAGCCTGCTTCGGATTCTGTGACTCTCTCTCTCTCTGCCCCTCCCCCACTCGTGCACTGTCTCACTCTGTCTCTCAAAAATAAATAAATGTAAAAAAAAAATTTTTTTTTTAAATTCACGATGCCCATCAGGTCCCCAGGGGGCAGGCAGGGGTCACCTGTATGCCAATCAGGCCAACGGGCAAAGAGCGAGACAATTTTAAGGCTTCTGTCTTTTTAAAAAATTTTTGTGAGAGAGAGAGAGGGAGAGGGAGGGAGGGAGGGAGGGAGGGCAGGTGCACGCGTGAGTGGGGGGAGGGGCAGAAAGGAAGAGGGACACAGAATCGGAAAGAGGCTCCAGGCTCTGAGCTGTCAGCACACAGCCTGACATGGAGTTCGAACTCACAAACCAGGATCATGAGTTGAAGCTGGCCGCTTAACTGGCTGAGCCACCCAGGCGTCCCCAGGGCTCCCATCTTCTTGTGAACCAAAGAACAGAGTTTCCTGGTTGTCACTGCACAGGATCCCCTAGCAACTATGTTCCCTAAGAAGACGTTTTATGCCTGCTGATCTTAAGATGGCCACGCAGGCCTCACCTCAACACAACGCCCAACCCTCTTCTCCACGGTCAGTGTGTTGCCATACTGGGCACAAGCTTCTGCTCTGCATCAGAGGCTCCTGGCCCCACGGCACACCAAGTCTTGATCTCACCCTGCCAGCTCTGACCACGTGGTGATGTACATTCTGTGCGTCCCAGTGACACAAAGCCATTATGTATGGTATTTTCCTCCTCCCGACTCCTCCAAAAGAGTCAAGGCTGTTAGTCTGGCAGGTTTCAAAGACTTGGCAATGGCATGCAATGATGGGTCCCCTGCTGGACGGAACGTGCTTCCCTCCGCTGGAGGTGGCGGTGTCAGAACGGGAAGGGAGATGGGGCGCCTGGGTGGCTCAGTTGGTTAAGCGTTTGACTTCGGCTCAGGTCATGATCTCGCGGTTTGTTGAGTTTGAGCCCTGTGTTGGGCTCAGAGCCTGGAACCTGCTTCAGATTCTTTGTCTCCCTCTCTCTCTGCCCCTCCCCTGCTCACGCTCTGTCTCTCTCTCTCTCAATAATAAATAAACGTTAAAAAAAAAACAATTAAAAAAAAAAAAAAAAGAACGGGAAGGGAGAGGCTGGCAGCAAGGAAGGGTCAGCATGTGCAGACACAGCAGCACACGAAGGCCACCCGAACACCGACAAGGTCCACTGCCGGGAAAGCAGGGTGCTGTTAGATGCAGGAAAGAAAAAGAGGGAGGGACTGGACCAAACCCCAAGGGACCTGGCTTCCACCCCCCCCCCCCCCAGGGCAAGGCACTCTACCACAGCAGGGAAAATCTGCTTCTGCCCTCCAGCTATAAAGGCAGCCGCCCTACCTCCATCCCAAATAGGACTAAAACTTAAGAAAAAATAAGGTCACAAGAAAGTATCTGCTTTACCACATCTGATAGGGGAGTAACTGCTTCACTCGTTCCTTTACAAATTCCATGGAAATTATACCTCCAAACATTATCTCTGAAGGCAATGAATCAGGTCCTCAGATGATAATGGGTCTTTTGCTGTATTTTCATGTTGATTTCAGAATAACTGTTTGTTGTTTGATTGGCTAAATGTTCAGCTATCTGAGTTTCCATCTGATGTTAATTTCACTTATTACTACAAGTTAAATCAAGTGCACCCAAGGCAGTTTCACGGGGGCTTCCACTATACTGTTTATTATGCTCCTTCCTTATTTGAAGAAGCCACACAGACCTCTTTTCTCCCTATTGTTATGGAGGAAAGACAGCTTAGCAGAAAGATATAAGATTTTTCCCCTCAAGATTGTTCATCTTTTGTGTTGGCAATCTGTCTTTTAGGAAAGATAGAATAAAGCCGATATTTAGGTATATCCTGTGATTCACTGCAAGCATCTCTCAAAACCATGATCAATATTCTCATGTTTTTAGCACTGTTTTCAGTCATAAATATCTTTCCTCTAAAAAAGAAATAATTCTCCTTTCGGTCAACAGTCCCTGAAGTCAATATGAGGTCGGCAGAGCAGCCATAATGGCCTGGTCAGGCTCGAGGCACACTGGGGGAGCCACCTTTTTACTCAAGAGCCAAGAACGCGCTGGTGCTAAAATCTAAGTGCTTTGTTCAGGGGAAGGAAAACTGCAGAGAATTTAAATTCCAAAACAGCAACCCTGGGAAAAAGGGTTCTATTCTGCAGCAGATCACGTGCATTCACTTATTCCATGATTCGTTTTCCTCCTCTCGGCTCCATCAAAAAATAAGTTTTTAAAAACCAAGACAGATTTTATCATTTGGAAATAACGTGTGATGATAGCCTTTTAAAAGTTAAAATCTGAAACCCAGCAAAAGTTGCACAGAAAGGAATGTTTAAAAGGCATGCAATTAGAAGACAAGAATTTTGATATGTTAATTTCTATTTCTCTAATTACTAGTGAGACTGATCTTCATTTCATCTATTTGTTGCAATGTTTGTATTAAAGAAAGCACTAGCTATGGGAATCTAGAAACTAATTTTTAGTCCCAGGTTTGTCATTAGTGTTGCAGACTTTGATCAACTGAATTTACCTTTCTGAACCTCAGTTTCCCAATTACACAAATGGAATAATCATCCCAGTCCCACCTTACTCGAGAAGTTACTGTGAATGATCAGAAAATAACGGATAAAAATGCAAGTGGGAAACTCTAAAATGCTAGACAAATAAATGGGGTTTCTTAGTTTTGAAAAAAAAGAAAAAAGGCGTGCAATTAAATGTCGTAAAGGTAAATGTTAGGAAACTATATCCAGATAAGAACCATGCTTATTGTGTAAGGTTTGAAACACCTGTCAGCCACCCATCAGAAGCGGAGTGCTGAAATACTTTGTGCTGCGTTAACAGGAATCGTAACACTAGAAAGATCTTCTGCATCAATTCACAGACAAGATCCCGCCCTTATCAGCTCCCTCAATCACCATGGTGCACAGGGCTCGCAAGGCTGCCAGCATAAGGTGGCCCTGAGCACGAGGTGCAGGAGGCGGCCGTCCACCGCTGGAAGATGGGCCCGCTCCTAGCCAGTCCTTTACATCCTCCGTAAACAGACATCTTCCAACATTCAGGTTAAAAAAGGAACCAGTCAAAAGGTATGTTAAAAAAAGGACTCTCCTCTGTCACGATCAGGTCTGACCCTCACTCCGGTGGCGTCAGATCATGCTGAGCGGTGTGTATCTGCTCCAGAGAGCCCGATTTTATAGACGGGCCCAGCGGCTCCCACAAAATGCCAGTCGTGCATTAGAAATTAAACAGAAATCCGGTTTAAAAATATGAAAAGGTAGTCACGTATTAAAAATAGAGCTGGGGGCGCCTGGGTGGCTCAGTCGGTGAAGCGTCCGACTTCGGCTCAGGTCACGATCTCGCGGTCCGTGAGTTCGAGCCCCGCGTCGGGCTCTGTGCTGACGGCTCAGAGCCTGGAGCCTGCTTCATATTCTGTGTCTCCCTCTCTCTCTGACCCTTCCCTGTTCATGCTCTGTCTCTCCCTGTCTCAAAAATAAATAAAACATTAAAAAAAAAATTAAAAATAGAGCTGTTGACGGTAAATATTGTTGATGCTGCTTCAAAATATTTAGCCGGGGAATCCCACGGAAGTGGTTCCATTACTTCCAGGAAGGTGAGGGCACGTCAGCACAAATAACGTGCGCTCCTGCCATCTGCGCACCAAGCAAGTCTTCGCTCGATTGTCTCTCCGGATTACAGCACCTGGACACCAGGTCCAGTGTCTACACAAGAATAAGTTTAGCTGTCCCGGAAGTTTTTGTTCCGAGAAGAATCTGCACTTTTGAATAATTTTATTTTATTATGATCAACATCTAATTTACAGTGATGCTGTTTTTTCCTCCTAAAACTACTAATATAAAATTAGAAAATAGAACAGGGAAAACATACAGTTTACTACATAAGCTACATTTGAACTGTGTATTTAAAACGTTTAAAAATCAGTGATTTCATTTAGTCACTATTCAACTAGCTACAATATTATTATTATTATTATTATTATTATTATTAATTTACATCCAAGTTAGCATATAGTGCAATAATGATTTCAGGAGTAGAATCCAGTGATTCATCCCCTTCATATTTTTTAAAATATTTTTTATTTTCATTTTTGAGGGAGAGACAGAGGGAGAGAGGGAGGGAGGGAGTTGGAGCACAAGTAGGGGAGGGGCAGAGGGGAGACACAGAATCTGAAGCAGGCTCCAGGCTCCGAGCTGTCAGCACAGAGCCCGATGCAAGGCTCGAACCCACCGAATGTGAGATCATTACCTGAGCTGAAGTCAGACGCTCAACCGACTGAGCCACCCAGGCGCCCCTACTCATCCCCTTCATGCAACACCCAATGTTCATTCCAGCGAGCGTCCTCCTTAATGCCCCGTGCCCATTTAGTCCATCCCCCAAACCACAGTCCCTCCAGTGCCCTCAGTTTGTTCTCTATATTTAACAATCTCTTATGTTTTGTCCCCCTCCCTGTTTTTATTTTTGCTTCCCTTGTGTTCATTAGTTTTGTATCTTAAATTCCACATGAGTGAAGTCATGTGATATTTGACTTAATTTCCTTAAGCATAATATACTCTACTTCAATCCCATGTTGTTGCAAATGCCAAGATTTCATTCTTTTTGATTGTCGAGTAACACTCCATTGTGCATGTGTATATATATACCACATCTTCTTTATCCATCTCTCGACGGACACTGGGGTTCTTTCCATACTTTGGCTATTGTTGAAAAAGCACTGCTATAAACACTGGGGTGCATGTGCCCCTTTGAATCAGCACACCTGTATCCTGTGGGTAAATATCTAGTAATGCAATTGCTGCATCACAGAGTAGTTCCATTTTTAATTTTTGGAGGAACCTCCATACTGTTTTTCAGAGTGGCTGTTTTCCAGTTTGCATTCCCACCAGCAGTGCACAAGGGCTCCTCTTTCTCTGCTTCCTCGCCAAAATCTGTTGTTGCCTGAGTTGTTAATTTTAGCCATTCTGACTGGTGTGAGGTAGTATCTTATTGCGGTTTTGATTTGTATTTCTCTGATGATGAGTGATATTGAGCATCTTTTCTTGTGCCTGTTGGCCATCTGGATGTCTTCTTTAGAAAAGTGTCTATTCATGTCTTTTGCCCATTTCTTCACTGGACTGTTTTTTGGGTGTTGAGTTTGATAAGCTCTCTTTATAGATTTTGGATACTAACCCTTTATCTGATATGTCATTTGCAAATACCTTTTCCCATTCTGTCCTTTGCCTTTTAGTTTTGCTGATTGTTTCCTTTGTCGTGCAGAAGCTTTTTATCTTGATGAGGTCCCAATAGTTCATTTTTGCTTTTGTTTCCCTCGCCTCTGGACACATGTTGAGTAAGAAGTTGCTGCAGGCGAGGCCAAAGAGGTTTTTGCCTGCTTTCTCCTTTAGGATTTTGATGGCTTCCTGTCTTACATTTAGGCCTTTCATCCATTTTGAGTTTATTTTTGTGTATGGTGTAAGAAAGTGGTCCAGGCTCATTCTTCTGCATGTCACTGTTCAGTTTTCATAGCGCTATTTGCTGAAGAGACTTTTTTCCATTGGATATTCTTTCCTGCTTTGTCACAGATTAGTTGGCCATACGTCTGTGGGTCCATTTCTGGGTTCTCTATTCTACTCCACTGATCAAAGTGTCTGTTCTTGTGCCAGTACCATACTGCCTTGATGATTACAGCTTTGTAATATATCTTGAAGTCCGGAATTGTGATGCCTCCAGCTTTTTCTTTTTCAGGATTGCTTTGGCTATTTGGGTCTTTTCTGGTTCCATGCAAATTTTAGGATTGCTTGTTCTAGCACTGTGAAGAATGCCGATGTTATTTTGATAGGGATTGTACTGAATATGTAGACAGCTTTGGGTAGTATCGACGTTTTAACAATATTTGTTCTTCCAATCCGGGAGCATGGAATATTTTTCTATTTTTTTTTTTTCTATGTCTTCTTCAATTTCTTTCATAAGCTTTTTATAGTTTTCAGTGTATAGGTTTTTCACCTCTTTGGTTAGGTTTACTCTAGGTTTACGGTTTTTGGTGCAGTTGTAAATGGGCTTGATTCTTTGATTTCCCTTTCTGCTGCTTCATTGTTGGTATATGGAAATGCAACTGATTTCTCTGCATTAATTTTATATCCTGTGACTTTGCTCAATTCATAAATCAGTTCTAACAGTTTTTTGGTAGAATCTTTTGGGTTTTCCACATAGAGTATCATGTCGTCTGTGAACAGTGAAAGGTTGACTTCCTCCTTGCCAATTTGGATGCCTTTTATTTCTTTGTGTTGTCTGATTGCAGAGGCTAGGACGTCCAACACTATGTTGAATAACAGTGGCGAGAGTGGACATCCGTGTCATGTTCCTGACCTTAGGGGGAAACTGCTCCGTTTTTCCCCATTAAGGATGATATTAGCATGCACTTTGACCAGTAGAAAATATGCCCATGTTGATGTTTATACCATATGCCTGTACCTTCTCCACTTTTTCAGCAGAAATGCCTTCATACTAATTAGAAATAGCTGGAATAATATGAAGGTGTTCACCCAAAACAGAATCTGGCCTCAAGACTACACCACCAATCTAGGGTCATAATGAACCCGGGAAGATTCCTGCTCTCCAAGAAATACCATCGCAGAGCGATGGGGTCCCTCACGTGGTGGTGCTCTGCCTGCAACCCTCCCCACCTCTCCCAATTAGACAAAGACTTTGCAGAACACAAGCTGTTGGCCGGTCTGTCGGGCAGGCGTAGGACCCAAGGGGAAGGCAGAAGTGAAGTCACACAGGACTGAACCCCAAAACGGACACATCCACACTCCATCCCACACCTCCCTGAATAAACAGAGCACACTTCCACAGAACTCAGCTTGTACGATGAACACGGGGTCGGTGTGAGCAGCCTCCATCACTAAGGCGCCGGTGGCCACGCATGGTCTCGGCGGCTCTCGGGACACACGGGGGCATGGGCCTGGTCAGCCACACTTTGTTCTCCTCTGCCCTTGTCCTTGGGTCCCTCCCAGCTTGGGCCCCTAAGAACCAAGGGACAGATGAGTAGCCCAGTTTCATGGGCAACTTGGAACCTCCGCGTTTAGGGAACAGTGTGGTGTCGGGGTCCACAGCAGAAGAACCGGGGCTCTGTCAAGGCTGTTTCTCACCTCCTGCCTTTACTTCTGGGATTCCTTGCCATGTGGGTCTTTCTCACCTACTTTCAAAAGGTCACAGCCGTCCCCTGGACAGATGAAACTATCCAGAGCCTGGTAACAGGAGGTCGGAGTGTTTCAGAGGGAAGGGAAAAGTCAGTCCCCGACAGGGCTGCCGGCTAGATCTTCTGAGGACTGTGTCCCCCAAAAAGTGCCAACCCCAGGGTGGAGGTGCGGCGTGCGCGGTGCCATTTCTAGGCTGGCCTTGGTGCTGAGAGCTTCCTGTCTGCTCCTGTACAGCTGACAGCCACCCTAGGAGGGAGGGATCTTGTTTTATGGAAAACTGAACCGTACAGGTTCACTTTCCAAAGTCACAGTCCAGAGGCAGCCTGTTGTCTGTGAGATTCTAAAGCTGTAACCCTTGACTCGGACCTACAACTGCCGAAGGCAGAACACAACTTACAGAAAGATGGTTCTCCAACATAGACTGTTAAGCTCCAAAAAGGAGAAATTCAAAATGACTGAAGGTCCTTCTGTACCACCTCCTTTAAAACATGGGTGCCCACCCGATATGACAGTGCAGTGCCTATGGTAACAAAAAGTATGTTTTAATGAAGATGTTCTACGACTCCTCAAGCCCAGAATGATGGAGGTGTGTTTTAGTATAAAGCAGAGGAAAACACCCATGTGTCAGGAAGCCCACCCAGCAGAGCACAAGCTGAGAGTTTCACCTGACAATTCTGTGATCCAAAAGAAAACTCTCTAGACATGAGCTGGAAACGTGCACGGCTCCAGTCCCTCTCATTCCACCCCACAGGAGACCACGGGGGACCACTGGGGTCCGACCCCACATGGCTTCGCAGGTGAGCACGGTGGGACCCCGTGGCTGCAGTGCCCAGTGCCCCCAGGAGGCGGCAGCTGAAGGGGATGAGCTCTAAGAGGAGGCTCAGGGTAATCGCATTTTTTCTTTTTTTTAATTTCGCAGACTCAGCTATATAAACAGGAATTGGAAACAATGGCTTTTTTCTTCCATTTCAGAAAATGGTTAATCTTAATCTGTTTTAATTCAATGTGGAAAATAAGATTTTTAAAGTCCTCCTAAATCTATTACAGACACTTAAATCCTCCTACTCATCCAACTTAATCCAGAAAATTTCAGCATTCTGCAGATAAACTGACGTCTTTCAAATATATAAAGATTACAACATGCTTAAATGAGGTAATGTCCACAAAGTCACAAACGACCGATATCAACAGCACTTTAAAGTTTATAAAATGCCTTAAATATTACCTCATTAAGAGGTATATTCCTGAGTGGTGAGGGACTTAAATTATTGGTAAAACCGATATAACCGGGAAAGGGGGTAGTAAAGAGAGAAGAAAAGACTTCAGAATCTTTATTATGCCAGCTAACTTTATGTCAGCTCTTACAGCGTGAAAGGCCCTCTACAAGCTCACTTCCACGTGTGACAGCTTCACAAGTGTGTCTACTGTCCCCACACACAGCAGATGCCCAGAGGAGCACCGGAGACACATGGCCGCCGGGCAGCTGCCAGGTGAGAACTCACAGCCTGGTTCTCATGCCCCCACACATCGGAGGGGCCCATGGCCCACGCCTTTCTACATCAATATCTACTGGGAAGGAGTCTTGGAAAGGAGAAGGTTGGGAAGTAAGAGGAAAAAAGTGCCTTTGAAACAGTTATGAAGGCAGCAAAACTTTAACAAGCTCTAGAGCAGGAAAGTTAGTAAGAAAAATGCCCTATCGGGGAGGCTTGCAATAATGGCCCGGCATGGACACTGTGCAAACAAGCATCTGAGAGCACCCAGCAGGACCACTCAGAGCGGAAGCGGAGAGATGTCAAGTGGCCAGCTTCACGGGTTACACACTCGGAAAGTGGAAGAGGGGATTAGAACCCAGGTCTGTCTGCAAATAAGTACTACACAGAACAAGTCTGACATCTCTCACCCCAAACTAGGATTTATATGCTACATTTAAAAAGAACAGGAGCACCTGGTGGCTCAGTCGGCTGACCGTCCAACTTCAGCTCAGGTCACCATCTCACAGTTCGTGGGTTCGAGCCCCACGTCAGGCTCTGGGCTGACAGATTCTGTGTCTCCTTCTCTCCGCCCCTCCCTCGCTTGTGCCCTGTGTCTATCTCTCAAAAATAAATAAATGTTAAAAAAATGTAAAGAGAATAAAAACTTGTCACTTATAAGTCATACAGGAATGAAAATATCAAATAAATCATTCATTCATGTCTTTAGCAGAAGTTTTCTAAAATTCCTCGGAGAAATGATCAATGAAGTATGAGCGTTTGTAATAAACTAAAAGCCAACATTAAAATATGAAGTTGCCACTTTCAAAAAGACTGTTGTCATGAGAAGATGTTTCACATGTCTCACGGTAACCACAAAGCAAAATCCTATGGTAGATACACAAAGGAGGAAGGAGTCTAAGTACACCACTACACAAAGTCATGGCATCATAAAGGGAGAGCAAGAGAGGAAGAAAGAAACAAAGGAATTACAAAAAAAGCCAAAAAACAATGAATAAAATGGCAACAGTAAGTCTATAATTACTTTACGTGTAAATGGACTAAATTCTCCAACCAAAAGACAGAGCAGCTGAGTGGGATCAAACACCAAGACTCAACTACATGCTGCCTACAAGAGACGGCTTCAGCTTTAGGGACACACACAGACTGAACAAGATGAAAAAAGATACCCCATGCAAAGGGAAACTCCAAAAAAAGTGGGGTGGGGAGGGCGGGGGAGATGGGAAAATGGGTGATGGGCATTGAGGAGGGCAACTGGGATGAGCCCTGGGTGTTGTATGGAAGCAATGAATCACGAGAATCTACCCCCAAAGCCAAGAGGATACTATATACATTGTATGTTGGCTAACTTGACAATAAATTATATTTAAAAAAATATATCTTCAAATACAAATAAACACTGGATAAAATTAAAAAAAAAAGAATATTCTCAACTACTACCTGTCTAATTAAAATCCAGTTAATTTCTTTAAACGTTGAAAAAAAAAAAGATGGGGTAGCTACACTTACATCAGGCAAAACAGACTAAGCCAACGACTGTAACAAGAGACGAAGAAGGTCGTTATATAATGATAAAGGGGTTAGTTCATTAAAAAGACATAACACTTATAAATATTTATGTGCCAAACCTAGGAACACCTAAGTACAGGATGCAAACATTAACAGACCTTAAAAAAAAAGAACAGTTATACAGAAGCAGGGGACTTTTTAATACCCTACTTTCAACAATGGATAGATTATCCAAACAGGGGGAAAAAAAGTAAGGTAACAGACTTATTATGCATTAGACCAGAAGGAACTGACATACACAGAACATTTCAGCAAATTCTTCTCAAGCAAACATGGAACGCTGAGGATCGAGCATATGTTAGGGCACAAAACAAGTCAATACATTCAAGAGTGGAAATACCTCAAGCTTCTCTGCCAACCACAAAGGTATAAAACTACAAATTCTAAGAAAACTGTGAGATTCACCACCATGTGGGGATTAAACATGCTCCTGGACCAAACAATGGGTCTAAGAATAAATCAAAAGCAAAATAAAACAGCGCCTGAACCAAACACAGAAACAGCACACATACCAAGACCTGAGATACCACAAGAGCAGTTCTAGGACGAGGTTTGTAGCCACACTAGGAAGAAGGGTCTCAACCACATCTACACCTCAAGGAGTTAGACAAAGGAATAAACTAAAGCCAAACTTTGAAGGCAGGAAAAGAAAATCAGAGCAGAAGTAAGTGAAAGAAAAAGGACAACAGACAAGATCAATGGAACTAAGGAGCGATATTTTGAAAAGATAGGAAAAAAATTACCAAACCTTTAGCTAGACTAATCAAGAAAAGAGGCCTCAAAATTATAAAAGGAGACCTCACAACGGACACCACAAAAACACAAAGGACCGAAAGCGACTACTACAAATTATATACAAACAAATAGGCCAATCTAAAAGAAATGGATAAATTCTTACAAACCTAATCTACCAGGACTGCATAATGAACAGAAAATCTAGACAAATTACTAGTAAGGACACTGAATTCGTAATCAAAAACTTACAAAGGTGGGGCACTTGGGTGGTTCATTCGGTTGAGCGTCCAACTTTGGCTCAGGTCATGATCTCACAGTTTGCGCTTTCGAGCCCTGTGTCTGGCTCACTGCTGTCAGCGCAAAGCCTCCTTCGGATCCTCGCCTCCCTGTCTCTCCGACGCTCGCCTGCTCATGCTCTCTCAAAAATAAACTTTAAAAACAACCAAAATAAAAAAACAACTTCTAGTCCAGGACTAGATGGCTTTGCTGGTGAGTTACACCAAACATTTACAAATGAATACCAATCCTTCTTGAACCCTTTTGAGAATGAAGAGGGAACACATCCAACGTCATTTTATAAGGCCAAGCCAGACAAGGACACCACAAGAAAACTAGAGGCCGATACTCTGATGAGCACAAATGAAAAAATCTGCAACAAAGCATTAGCAAACAGAGTTGAACAGTACAGGGAAAGGATCACACACTGTGATCGAGTGGGATTTACTGCAGGGACGTAAGACTCGTTCAACATCCATCAGTGTGGTGTATACCACATTAACAGAGTCAAGGATAAAAATCCTAATCCTCTCAGCTGCAGAAAAGGCATCTGACAGAAAATTCAACATGCTTTCATGATAAAAACTCTCAACACACTGGGTAGAGAGGCAATGTACCTCAACAAAGGTATGGATGACAAGCCCACAGCCAACACAACGGTGAAAACTGACGGCCATTCCTCTAAGGATCAGTTACAAAACAGGGATGTCCACTCTTCCCACTTTTATTAAACAGACTACTAGAAGACCCGGCTAGAGCAGTAAGCGAGGCACAGACTATCCAAATCAGAAAGGACAAAGTAAAATTGTTTGAAGATGACCTCATTTCTTATATCTAAGAAATCCTAAAGACTCCACCAAAAAAGCTATCCAAACTATGAAATGATTTCAGTAAAGTTGCAGGCTACAACATCAACACATAAGAATTCACTTTGTTTCCATATACCAATAACCAACTACCATAAAAATTAAGAAAACAACCCCATTTACAATAGCATCAAAAAGAATTCCTAAGGATAAATTTAGCCAAGGAGGTGAAAGGTCTGTTCGCTGAAAATCATAAACATTAATGAAAGAAACTGAAGATGCAAACAAATGGGAGAAACGCACCAGGCTCAAGGAGGGAGGAACAGGAAGTACATCCGTAGTGCCCAAACCAGACTACAGATTCAACGCAATGCCAGTCAAAATTCCAATGGCATTTTTCATAGAAAGTTCACATGGAACCACAAAAGACCCGGAATAGTGAAAGCAATCTTGGAAAACAACAGACTGGAAGGCATCCCAATTCTGGATTTCAAACTATATATATTACAAAGATACAGTAATGAAAACAGTACGGTATTGTCATAAGAACAGAACAGAATGCCCAGAAATAGGGGCACCTGGGTGGCTCAGTCATTTGAGTGTTCAACTCAGGTCATGATCTTGTGGTCATGAGATCGAGCCCTATGTCAGGCTCCATGCTGAGCTGCTTGGGACTCTCTCTCCAGCCCCCGTCTTCCCCTCCCCCACTAGCTCCTGCACACTCATTCTCAAAAATAAATAAAATACTTTTAAAAGCCCAGAAATAAACCCATGTATATATGGTCAATTTTCAAAGGAGCCAAGAACACACAGTGGAGAAAGGGGAGTCTTTTCAATAAACGGTGTTGGGAAAACCAGACAGATACATGCAAAAGAGTGAAACCGGACCCCATGTGACACCATACACAAAAGTCACTTCAAAAGGGACTGAAAAGTTGAATGTAAGACCTGAAACCATGAAGTTTCTGGAAGAAAACATATGCAGTAATTTGGATTTGATATTAAAAGGCAACAAGGGGCACCAGGGTGGCTCAGTCAATTAAGTGTCTGACTCTTGAATATCAACTCAGGTCATGATCTTGTGGTTCCTGAGATCGAGCCCCATTCCCCCTGGTCAGGCTCTGCACTGACAGCACACAGCCTGCTTGGGATTCTCTCTCCCTCTCTCTCTGCCCCTGCCTGCTTGTGTGTGCTCTCACTCAATCTTACTTTTATTTAAAAAAAAAAAAAAAAAAAAAAAGGCAACAAAAGCAAGAAACAAGTTGGACTATATCAAACTAAAAAGCTGCACGGCAAAGAAAACCATCCATGAAAAGGCAGTCTACTGAACGGGAGAAAAGGTCAGAAAACCACACGCCCAACATGGGGTTAACATCCAAACTATGCCATAACTCCTACAGTTTAAGAGCAAAAACCAAAAACCCAAATAATCCAATTTAAAAATGGGCATGGGCAAGGGCCCGATTAAATTATTTTCCCTTAAGATGACATCCAGACAGCCAACAGGTACGTGGAAAAGTACGTGCAAAGGTGCTCCACATCACTCATCATCAAGGAAATACCAAAAACCACAATGAGGTACCATTCCACACCTGTCAGAATGGCCATCATCAAACAGAAAACAGGTAACTTCTGGAGAGGATGTGGAGAAAAGGGAACCCTCGTGCACTGTTGGTGGGAATGCAAACTGGTGCAGCCACTCAGAAGACAGTACAGAGGTTCCTCAAGAAATCAGAAACAGAACTATCATGTGACCCAGCACTCCCACCTCTGGGCATATAATGAAACAAAATTATCTTTAAGAGACAGCTGTACTCCTATGTTCACTGAACTATTTATAACAGCCAAGACATGGAAACGACCAATGTGTCCTTCTACAGATTAAGAAAATATACATGTACATAACAGTAATAGTATTTCATTATTATATTATTTAGACTTGAAGGAAATGTTACCATTTTCAACAGCATGGATGAACCTAGAGGGCATTACACCAACTAAAATAACCCAGAGGGAGAAAGATATACTGCTATCACTTATTATGTAGAATAATTAAAAAAAAAACCAACACAAAACTCAAACAGAAAAGTGGCTGCCAGGGGCTGGGGGAAACGGAGAGAGACTAGTAAGAAAGGCATCAACTTCCAGGTACAAGATGAATAAACTTGAACATCTAACGCACAACATGGTTGACAATCGTGTATTGTGTAACGGAGGTCTGTGAACTTTTATAGCCTCACCAAAAAAATTTTTTTTTAAAAAGGAGACAATGGAGGGGTTACCTGGATGGGAGGGGAATCTTTCCACAAGGCACATCAAGTCACATCGTATATATTTTTTTAAGTTCATTTACTTTGAGAGACAGAGTGAGCGCACGTGAGTGGGGGAGGGGCAGAGAGACAGGAAAGAATCCCAGGCAGGTTCGGCACTGTCTGCGCAGAGCCCGACGTGGGGCTCGAACCCATGAGAAACTGTGAGATCATGACTTGAGCTGAAATGAAGAGTCAGATAACCGCTTGAGCCACCCAGCGGCCCACACTGTATACTTTAAATTTCTTATTTTGTCAAGGATTCCTCTAAGCTGAAAAAACCCTTCCTAACAATGGAATGGGCTACCCGGGCACAGGGTGAGCCTCAGACCAGTGGTTTTCTCCGAAACTTCATGTAATTCTACTTGGGGGTGGGGGTGGGGGGGTGGATATGTATCTACTCTTAAAAGGTCAAGATGTTATAGGCAGCATTCTATTCGCTGAAAATTAAGCAGGTGAAATTCTCCAAATGATAATAGTTGCATGTAAACTATATCATCTGGGACAGCTTGATGACTATAAGTCCACCCAATTCCTAGACTTCAGGCAAATACTTCATTCTTGGGACTAGGGACATTTTGCTCTTGGTATACCAACACAAAACTCAGTACTGGGCTAGGTCTTTCTGCCTCCCTCAAGAAGACTTAGAACGGTTTAATGATACAAAACTCCCAACTATCAAAGTTACAAAGTCATTTATTTAGGATCCAAGGAAAATATTCTTGACCCACTGGTCTTAGAAGAATTCTTACCACAAATATTAAATAAACTACATTTTATACTCTCCTTTATAAACCACTCATATGTTAGATGTTGCAAAAAATATCATAGTCAGGGATTAGATAATAAACTACAAAAAAAATTCTGCAGATAGTTTTTGTCTTTTATAAAATGTACGGCCCAGAAGTTGATTAATTCAAAACACGCTGACAAATCTGCTTAAGAATCTGAATGAAAATAAATATGTGTTCCAATCAAACTCCTGTAAAAAGTAAAATACATTTCAAAGAAATCAAATATGAAAACAGAAAATAAGCACAGAGCTATCCCTGGCTATCCCCAACCACCCCCACTGAAAAGGGAAAGTAATAAGCGAGGCCTTTGTAAGCATTCCAGGAATACTCAAAAGCCACAGGACAAGATTCAAAACACTAACTACAACTGTATCAATGTTAACTTCTAGTTGATAATCTGGACAAACGTACCACGGTTATGTAAAAGCAGTTATCACTAGGATAAGCTGGGCGAAGGGTATAGCAGAACTCTGCAGAGTACTAACATCTTCGCAACTTCTCTGTAGATCAAAAACTGTGCCAAAATGAAAAGCAAAATCTGACTACATAAAAAAACTCCATGGGTGAAATAAAAATAGAAAGGACTATCTTTTACATGCAAAATGTTCTTACAAACCAATAAAAGGCAAAAACCACTAGAAAAACAATTTACTAATACTAACAACCAATAAACAGAAGGGAAAATATTCAACCTCACTTACATTATAAAAAATTAAAATATGGAAGGCACTCTGAAGAGATCTGAGTTAATTCTACTTAATTTATTCTGCACAGACTTTCACAAGCACACAAAGATGTCTGTATAAAGGTGTTCACAATTAATGTTGCTTGAAATAGCTCCAAACCAAGGGCAAAAACCACCAAAATCCTAAAAGACTCTAGGGTCGAGTCTTTAAAAAAAAAAAAAAAAAAAAAAAAAAAAAATGTTGCTGCCCCACTTAGATGCAAACACATAACGATAAAATACTAGGCAGTCACTGAAAGAAAAAATTAGCTATCACGCTAAGTAAGGAATACTGGATGGTGAAGTCTCTACCCAAACTGTCCTGAGAACTGTGTTGCAAGACATTTTTTCATATAAACACAATATTGATAATACACACCAACTGGAAAGATTTATTTTGTCAGTTTATCATACACAGTGAATTTCCAGCATGATCAAATATTACACTTGATTCTAAATTCCAAGAAACTTGGCATTCTCTGTGAACTTAATATTTCATGTGAATAGTAGCCAACTACTTGGAACGCATACCTCGTACTTCTCAGTGAGGCTTTTATGAGAGGAGCACCCTGACCTAATGTGACTAATTTAAACTAGGGTCTTTTGTAAGCCAACGGATTTTTTTTTTTTTTTCTGGAAAAGACAAGATTCAAGGAAATTATCTTAATGGGTTAATCTAAGATTCAAAGAAGTGTTAGTACACACAGGAGTTACATAATTATAGGTTTTCCGTGACAAGATCTCACTGAAATTGTACGCTCGCCTTAGAATTAACTACTCCTAACATAACTTAAACTTTATTGAATGAAAGCCCTTTCATGACGAAAGCCCTTGATTTAAAACTCCCCTATCTGCACCAATTTAAAAAAAAACAACACTTAGATCATAAGCATGGTTTGGATACGTTTGTCAATCCCAGATGTACTTACTGTTGGAAGATTATAGCTTAATTAAAGCCCTGGCAGGGTCAGTAATGTTCATATGCAAGATGTTTCTACATAGTGTCACTTGGGTACTATCAATTAAAACGCACCGTGAATTGTTAAATGGAAAAATCCAAAACAAGAGTCTGTTGTCACACTCACGGTTCCTGCATGCATTAAGAGGTTAATTTATATTTTATTCTGATGCATGCATATAAGAGTAATATTTATATCAGATATTTATGGCTTACTTAGATGATTGATATCAATTTCTCTTCATAATATGACCAGCAAATAAAGCACACGGCGGTTCTAATATAAAGAAATAACATGTGACAAGGTTCCCTAAAACATTTCTATTTTGGACCTCACAAGCTAAATTGCTTTTGCTGGCCCCTTCCACCTCTCACCATGGTTGACAGACAAATTGATCGAAACATTGGAAAATAATATGCTTGCAAAATTTCTCTGGGTGAGTTTTCAGTCTTTTGAATTTTTCATACAAGAACAAAATGAAAGATTGCCTCCTTGATTTTTCCTCCATTATGCGGCCCCATCTTATGTACTACAGGAACATACAATACTTCAAACAGCAGCAATACGTTGTAAACAAAATGTGTAACATTTTTCATAAAACACCCAAGCTGTGTGAAGTTGAGCCTGGGTAGCAGGCATCCTTGCCCTGCAGATTATGCTGTTCAATTATAATGAATTCATACATTTGAAGTTGCCTTAGGGCCTCTCATTAGACTTACGGGTGTTTATTACAGGAAATATTGCCTGTATCGTTTAAGAAGTAAGAGGGCTGGGTGATTTGATTAGAAACGTTGACAGTTGAGGTGTGTAAAAAGAATATGTCATTCACTCACATTTCCCAACTTCAATATTAGGATCCTTCATTTTTTATGACTTCTTTAAAGCCCTCTTTGAACTGCAGATACGGGGAGCCACGCGAAAACTTTCCAGAGAGCCCACCACACACACTAATCACATGACCTGATTTCCGTTTGACTTGTTACTCTTAGCAGCACGGATACCATTCTCACAGGCAAACAGATTACAACAAAAATAACACCGCAATTACGCACAGCCACATATAACCACGGACGGGGAGAAAGCATAAAATATCCCTGTATCGTATCAACAGACCCCGCCGACCAGTTAACAACCACGACCGCCTCCACTTTCTGTTCGTCAGACACCCCAGGCCCTCAGGCTCTTATAGAATTTTTAAATTAATGTCTATAGTATTTCTAGGATAGGCAGAGTCCTCATACATTTAAATTTACACCTCATGAAAATTCTTATTAACTAAATTTTTCCCTCAATACTCTCAGGTCAAGAATCGATGAATAGTCAATTTTTTTTCAGTCAAAATTAAACAAATCATAAAAAATGGCATAATTTTCAGCATTGCAGATTAGATTTAGGGGGTAATATCTGCCAGATATGAAAAACAGAACTCATTATGTTGCACTCAAATAATTTCCACGGCAGTACTTTGGTTTCGCTCCACGAGCCCCACCAGTTTTGGTGAGTTCACCACCGTATTTCACAAAATAACGTGGTCTGAACAGACTTCTCGGGTCCTGGTCCCGATGCCCCAGCAGGCGTGGCCATCTTGGCAGGAGGCCGGGGGTGGGGGGTGGGGGTACACCGGGCCCGCAGCCCTATCTGGGAACTTCTAAGAGCACGTCAGGACACTGTCTGGGGATCGGCCTGGGACCGTGGGGCTGGGGGCATGAAGCACCAACGAAAACCATGGGAACATGGTGTGTGATCGATAATTTCTTGAACAAAAGTCTTCGTTAAGAATGCACAGGAATCCAATGACTTTTTCCTGCTCAAAACCTCTGATTCTTGGATTTGGTATTCTTGGTGTCTGGACCCCGGTTGTTTAGCAGCAGTAAGAGCCAGGGCACTATTCGAAGGAAGCGCAGTGTGCGTGGGCCAGAGGCCACGGCCAGCACGTGGGCGCACAGGAAGGTGGGGTGGCTGTGGGGAAGAGAAATGGAAGCATCCTCCCTGTAAAGGAAGAGAGGGGTCTTAGTTCAAGCTCCAGCGTCTGTCTGTACTCCGTCCCTGAGAACGAGCACCATGGGGGAAACACACTCTCCTGATACAATCAGAAGGGGAGAAAATATAAGTGTGTCGGTAGCCTTTTAAAGCAAAAGGCCACTTAGGACCTGCGCACACATACCTTGGTCCTAATGCCTAGGAGGAAACCATGTCCCGGGTAAGAGGAGGTGCTACCAGGGCACGTACACAGTGGTACCACCCAGGGCAGAACTCCTTATGGAACCTTCCTTTAAGTCCAACCTAAAAAGTTCTGATCCGTTTTCAGCCCCCTGTCTTCTCCTCATGCATGCAAGCCCAGTCAGCTCTGAAGCATTTCATTAACACGTCCACAACCCACCAAAATTCATTCTTAGCCGCAAATCATGGCTCTCGTATGGCTGAGACCACAGGTGATGGCAGGGTGGCCACGTAGCTTCCTGTCCCCGTCAAGTCTGCCCTGGTGCAGAGCACAGGAAGGCACGGCCCATTGTTACACCTGGAGGCAGTAACACAGGGAACTGAAGAGGTGAGCTGGGATGGATGTGCCAGCTCAGTGACATCATCTGGAAGACCAGCTATTGACCTGGACAAGTGAACTAGCTCCGCAAACTTTTAAGAAAGACTGGAAGCGGAGGGCCAATCTGTGGGTGTTCGAGTCATCCACAGTCCAACAAACACCAAACAAGATGAACACAATAATTCTCACCACTGCCACCGCCATGACCACCACGATGACTTCTGCCACGACCACCACGATGACCTCTGCCACAGTGACCTCCACCACGACTACCATCACGACCACCACATGACCCACCTCCATGACCACCACCACGACCACCACCACAACCACCACCATGATGATCTCCGCCACAACGACCTCCATCACGACCACCGCCACGACCACCGCGATGACTGCTACCATTCCTACCACCGGGTCCTGGACCAGGTGCTTTCCACACAGCATCATACTTGAACGCTGAGAGCAAGCATAACAAGCATAAGGACCTCATTTCAGCAGAGAAGGAAGTTACGCAGCAGAATGTAATTTTCCAAAGCTACTAAGCGGTGGAGCTGGGCCTGGTGGCCCAACCCCGGGGCCCCTGACCGCATACTCCATGAAGACAGACAGGGAAACATCACACCAAGTCTCAGACGGTAATAATGGAATAAAAAGGTGACACGTGGAACAGGGCCTGTAAAGTGCTGATGGCATTTTCTAATGCAAGAAATCGTGGAACATATTGGAAACCTGGATTCCAGGACTCTCCCCAGACCTACAGCTGGGAGATCTCCAGGACTCTCCCCCACCAACAGGAGGACAAGGCTGCTAGAGCCCTAGAAGGCCGTCCTCTGAGGGGAGGCACTGGCAAGGCACAAATCGTGGCTTCGGTCAGGAGGTTGGATGAACGAAACAGCAGAAGGGGAGGAGGGCCAGCGGGGCAGGGGGGTGGGGGCAGCCTGCCGCTCCCATCAGATACAAGCCCATGGGAACTGCCCAGTGAAATCATCTCCCAGCGCACTCATGGTAACTGTGGACTTGCAAAGGGACTCTCCTTTGTTTCAAATAAAATATCTAAGAATTGGTCATCAATGACAGCTTTCTAGAAAGACTTCCAAGCATCCTGGGTGGTTTTTTGTGTTTTTTTTGTTTTGTTTTGTTTTTGTTTTTTTGTTTTTTAAAGCAGAATCTCTATCCTATAATCAAGTTTTGGACCAAGATCATTTTTTTTTTTTTTTTTTTAAACAGGGGAGCACAGTGGAAGTTCTCTAGATTGTTCTTTGGAAACCTGTCTCTCAACTCCCAGGACATCCGTCCATGCACAGGGCTCCCTGAGACCTCAAATCTCAAGACATGTGTCCCATGCAGGACTCCGAGTGAGACCCCCTGACAAGGAGGAGCGCCAAGAAAAAGGAGACCCAAAGGCCCTGTGGCACCACTATTGTCTTCATCTGTGAACCTGCTCCCCCCTTCAGGCTCGCAACAAAACACTTCTTCAAGTCTTGGGAAGAACATTATAATCACAGCCCTTTCAAAAAATCTGAGGCGAGCAGAAGCCATCTAGGAGACAAAGCCATGTTTTCTTTTTCAGGACACCAACTCTTGGGTTCAAAATCTGAAATCTGAGCTTCAGGTGACGGCTCTGTGCTCCTCAGCCACCTCCTGACTTCCGTCCTTGCACAGGGTTGCTTCCATTTAAAGCAGCATATTTCTCTAAATCGTTTATTTTAATGTGCCTTAAAGTGCAACGCTGCTTAATATCCTAGAAAAGCTTCAATGTGGAACAGCAGCAGACTTAAGTTAGAAGTGACAAATCCGAGAAAACCTGGACAATTTGGCTTCCATATCTCTGAATTGGTATTTCAATGACAGATGTTTGTTGCGGCAAAAACCTCTGTCAGAACAAAATTAGGTGATCTATCATTTTAAGATATGGTCTTCATATACTGTTTACTCGAAGATATCACTTGCCTCAAGCCAATTTTGACCAAGAACATTTTGTGATATGGAAGTGATTTGTATATCATCATTTTTGTGATAAATGTAGCTCTTGAACACAAAATAACCTACCATTGCACAGTATTACGGTTAAAACTCCTACGCCAGTAAATCTGCACGAGGCCTTTTATTGCTACTAAGATACTGTATCTAGACTCCAGGAAATTTTTTCTTCCTCGAATAAGGTTGCCACTTGTGTGCCTCTGGCTGAGTATAGGACTTCTAATCCGCTACTGGGGCACGCTGAACCCCACGCTCTCCCGGGGTCCTCAATCTGCTTAGGGACATGGTGCTTTCGTGGAGAGCTCTGGAGATTTCCAGGGTGCTCAGCACTTGCCAAGCCACTGCCTGCAGGCAGGTACGTGCCTCGGTGAACAAAGCCGTCAGCCATCCAGAGAGCCCACTCCCGGGACCACGATGGGGACACGGGGTGGGTGCAGGGAGACGGCTGGGAGCCACCTTCCAGGGACAGCAGACAACGCTCCTCCGAGCAGGCAGGCATGACAGGCAAAGGTGACAGGCCCGCCTGCCAAACACAAAGGCTGGACTGGGGGGTCAGAAGACAGAAGAGGCCGAAGCCTGAAGAAAGGCACTTGCTTCCTATGAAGACGGAAGACAAAGCACTTCTGCTTACCGCTCTCCCAGGCTTCTAAGGGCGCAACACCCAGAAGCACGTACCGCCAAGCCAAGGATTCCTGACAAAAACCGGGGCAAAGTGGAAGCAACCGGCGTCATCTGTAACCATCACGTCTCGCCCGCCAGGCACAAGGAGACGCCACCTCCCTGGTACTGATCACCAACAGTGAGGGATTATTCGACTCGTCCGTCACTCCGTCTACCCACCCCCAAACACGGGACCCTCGCCAAGGCCGCGCAGGGCCGTCCACCCTGGTGTTCAGGACTCAGACCTCAACCGCCCCAGCTGCCCCGCCCGTCGAGGGAGTGCAGAACCGCACCAGGTGGTGCACGTACAGCCACCGCGGCCCGGGTACCTGACTCAGCCCTTGCCGGCTACGTGGCCTCATTCACAAGAGCAAGAGAGAACACAGAGACCGGTGGACTTTTCACGCCCTATATCCTCAGACAGAGTCGGACAGTCTCAACGACGCCCACCACACAGGTACGAGCTACAGGCACGTCGACTCCTTAGCGTCAAACTTCCGTGCGGCCTCGAATCGAGGTCTGAGCGTAGAGTCCGTGACAAGACATTCATGTTACATGCGAGCACACGGTACGCCCTGCACACACATCATCCCGTGGGGAACCTTGGGCGTCAAGGGGAGAAAAGGGCATGGTGTTCGCCTCTGCAGGATTCACAGGTGGTCAAGGGGCCACAGTGCCAGCGCCTCTGAAACCCTACAGGGGGCCTCAGCTGTCCTGCACAGTCACAGGTTTGAGTGGGGGACCCTAGGGGCCCAGTTGTCAGGGAGGATTCTTGGCGGTCCTTCTGCGTGTTAGGCACTGGGAGAGGCAGAGAGGAGATAGCATTTCTGAAAGGAAACAGGAGTAAGCCAAAGCCAGGAGGGTGAGCGAACGGATATACAGAGGAGAGCAGGGGGCTGGCAGAGGTGACGTGGTAGCCATGAGGACACGTGAGAAGTGGCACAGCTAGGCGAGCAGGCGAGAGCCAGCGCCCAGAGGCCACGCCGGGACAGAGGGACCGGGAGGGGAGGGCATCAGCAGAGGCGCAGGGAAGCACAGGACAGAACACCGAGGGCAGCGCCCTGGCGAACACGCTGCGGTGGGAAGGACGAGGACACACAAGGTGGCAAGTGCCACACGACAGCCACCCCAAACTCAGTGACTTAAAACCAGTCAGCTGTTCATCAGCTCCTTCTCGAGGCAGCAACTCGAGCTCAGTGGGGGCAGTTCTGATGCTCTCGCCTAGGGTCACTCATGGCAGCAAGAGGCCGGCAAATCATCCGGGGCTCGATGGTCCAAGATGACGGTCCCACGTGCCCAGCAGTTGGGTGTGCCAAGCCCCCTTCTGCCGGACTCTGGCCTCCAGCCACTAGTGTGGCCTCTTCACAGGGTCCCAGGTGGTGCAAGCAGCAGCTGCAAGGCCCCTCAAGGCCTCCAACATCCCACCATGCCACATGGACCCCACCCCACTGAGCAAGCCACAGACTGCAGGGCCGGCGGATGAGACACCACCCGTCGAGGAGGCATGTACAAAAGCAGAAACCTCGCAGGCCCGACACCTCTGAGAGGGTTGGCCCTCGCCGGCACCAGGCCCGTGAACCCAGAAAGGGTGCCCACCACGCCCTGAAACGAGTGCTCATGGTGCATGGTTTGTCCCTGGCACTCATAAGCCAAGGGAACGTCTGCTTTCCCCCGGGGGTATGCTGCGCGGAGGGCACCTGCACGGCCGGCCCCCCGCAGAAACCCCGCTGGCACACAGCGCTCGCTCGTGCTGCCTGAACTTGCCAGAGGGAGTCCCTCCCCGCAGAGGCCTCCTGGAAGCTTGAGCCGGTTTCCCCCAGACCCGGCCTGCGTGCTTTTCCCTGATTTTTGCTTTGTGTTCTGTGTAGTGAGTCACAGTCACGGGGACGACCCTAGGCCGAGTCCTGTGATCCTCCTGGTGACTCGCTGAAGGTAGGGCAGTCTTGGGACCCCCCCAAAACAGAGGTGAGGCCAGAACCGCTGCAAAGGGGTATGCGTACAGGAAGGGGAGGGGTCACCGTGGCTGGCTGGCTGTCCGCAACATCTACCCCAGGCCCTCAGTGAGACTGGAGCAGGGATGGGGAGGACACATCACCGCTGGGTGGAAGCCACCAACAGGAGAGGCACAGGAAGCCAGCAGAAGGGGGTCCCGAGGCACCAGAGCCGGGGGCTCCCACCCTTATCCGCTGGGGTGCAATCTGAAGGGCAGTTTGTTTCCTAATCCAGGCGCCAGAGTAACGGCTGTAAACGTCCTCAACCCCTTGGGGACTGGGCGAGCAAGGACCCGATGCCCTCTCGTGCCATACACTCCACTCAGCCAGGAGGCTGCCTCCCCCCACAATTCCTGCACCCAGTCAGCTGAGCAGGAGGCAGGGGGTCCCTCTGTGAGGGCAGGCAGAGCACAGCAGGCCTCGGGGGGGGGGGGGGCGCGCTGGGCTCCGGCCCCCACCCCTCAGCCCTGGGGAGCTGGCCAAAGGCGCAGAGTCTGGCTTCTGTTGAGGGCCGGGCCGGGCTGAGTGTGAATGACTAGGTCTGTGGGGAGCCTGACGGCAGGAGGAACCGAGAAGGAGTAGAGGCGGGCCCCTGAGGAGGGTCTGCGAGGCATCACCCGTGACAGAACACAGACCTGCAGTCCTGCCCTCGGAGGCACACTCGGGAACCCCTCCCAGGCAGGGCCCACAAACTTCAATACACCAGGGTCCAGGGCAGAGCAAAACAGCAGCAGGCACTGCAGGGACCTGGGTGGGGTGGGGTGGGGTGGGGGTCTGGATGGGGCATATCAATGTTCCACCCCCCAAAATATTTTCGGATCTCACATCAGAACCCTAGACCCACTGGAAGATGTGCACGCACGGGGGTGGCCTCCTCCACGACACGTGTAGAGGGTCTCCGGCCTGGTTAAGACCCGGGCACGGGGGCTGACCAGGTGAGAATTTATATCACACGTTACTACACTCGGCCTCTGACACAGGTGTGTGTCCCACACTGTAATCAGGAATACGTCTACCACACCCAAAGGGCCAGAAATTACAGCTGAGCATAAGAACTTCTAAATTTCAACATTTTACCATTCGTTGTTAATATATTTTTCTGTCAGCCACACACACGAAGGGCGGACACACAGCAGTGTAAGCATCACTCGACAAGATATACTGTAATGCTGATCGCAGGGCTGAGAGGTCCACGCACCAGCATTACGTTTTTCTAACACATTCACCACAGATTATTCAAAGTGATGCTTTCAGGGCCTTGCACATCAGTTCAGAGGGTAGACTGTGTCTTTCGCTACTCTTCTTCTTTTTGTTTTTGTTTTTGTTTTTACTGTCTTTTACCTATCAGGAGCTCAGGGTGCCCCTAATTCTTTAAATTCCACGTACAAGGGGAGCACTCCACACTGTATCATGGGCTCTCGGGAATCCTGCTCCGCAAGGTCCTGTTCTCACGCTGGGCCCAGCAGAACTTCCCCTGCAGGAGCCAGCTTTCTGTGCTGCCCCACCTGGCCCCGCTTGCCCTTTTCCACACCGGGAACCCCTCCGGGAGCTGCCCTCGCTCCTCGTAACACGGCAGGGTAGCTCGGTACGGGCCCCCCCTCTCCGTCCTCCTCGCAGAAAGCGTTCATCCGTGGGGGAAGACGGGGCAGTCCTCAGAGGCAAGGCAGCCCATCCCTGGGACACGTCCTCCAGCCCCGTGCCTGAGCAAGAGACCCCAGGGGACTGTCCCCGGCGGGAGGGTCACAGAAGGAGCAGCCGAAACCACCTCAGCTCTGGATCTGCAGAGGACAGAGCACAGGGCCAGCAAGGCAGGCTTCCCAGAAGCAGAGTGTGAGCGGAGAGGCCTAAGCCAGGGTAAGGAAGAGAAGGTGCAGGAGACGGAGGAGACACGGCAGGAGACACGGGGACCATCCAGCTCTGGGGAACGTCGCCCGAGCTGCGGAGGGCCGGGGTGACCCTGCCTACTGCACGGAGGAGCCTGCAGCCAACCCCCAGCTCGCACAGCGCCACCTGAAAGGGCCCAGCAAGGCTTAAACGCACTCAGTCCCCCCTCTCGCTGCCGCCGACCTTCAAATACAGATGGCGACGGGCACAGCAGAGACAGACAAAGGGTCAAGATCTCACCTTCCGCTGGTCACACTGCACACAGAGCAGAGGGGAAAGTTCTCAATTACTGGGCATTTAAACCACGGAAACAGTCCATTCCCAACAGCACAAGGATGATTCATCCTTATAACGATCAAACCGAGGCCGTGTTAAGAACCAGAAGGGGCTTGTGAATCAAAGACTCAGTCACGTTCAGGGTAATTTTAAGGTTAAGTATATTTAATTGTATTGCAGTGCTCCAAAAATTAGCAACCCATGAATGACAGAACTACTCTCTACCAACCAGCACGACCCATCATCTGACCTTGGCTGCCAGCATGAAGGTCAAGACCTGACAAGAGGAATCCTGTACCTTCACACACCATCCAATGCCGTTTTCAGAATTTTTAATTTCTACGACCAATATTAAGACTAAAATGGTCTCTAAAATAACTTTTAAGTATACGCACGAGGGGAAATCCTACAGAATATGTGGGTTCAGGGGCTGCAAAGTGACACCCGGCCAGGGACAGCAACAGCTCCCAGGGCACCACAGGGGATGCCTCCGGACACTCACAAGGTCCAGCCCCAACCCGAGGGCCGGTGAAGGGCACCGTGAGCCATACAAGCCAACCGCACACCTTGATGGCCACCAGAAACCAAAGCCCAAGTGCCCCGAACCCCGCATCCCATGCTGGATGGGCATTCGCAGAAGGAATGACCGAGGACCTTTCTGCGCCAAGCGTACCTTTAACAGAGCGTCTGTGTTCTTATTCCTCCCCAAATATTGTGAGACTGGTATCAGCTTCATCTTCACAGGGTGATCTAAATGAGGGTGTGCAGCTCGTTCAAGGTCACACAGCTAGTAAATGGTGGGGTCAGGACCAGCCTGGCCCCGTGTCCTCGCGCTCCAGGGCCAGCGGCCCTCCCCCACCCCGTCAGAGTCGCCGTCGGCACCAAGTAAGGGTCACAAAGCAGACCTGATCCCGTCCGTAACAGGCAAACAAAGCTTCTCCCACTGCTGTCAGAAGAGAAAAGCTAACACGGCTGCCTGACCCACGAAGCAACTGCTTTCAAGATTAGGAGTTTTACGTCTGTCACAAAAATGCCCATCACATTTAATGTAGTTATTCTAGGAACTTCCCTCTCTTCGCAAGGTGTCTGCTGATAATAAAGCACATAATCACCCACGTTACTGTACACAGGAAATCAGGGCTGCAGGGTCCCGTCGTCAAATACTGGGGAAAAGCCAGAGATGAATGGGGGTGGGGGGCTGTCGAGGGCTGGAACGGCATTCCCAAACAAATACCATTAAATGGAATTTTTTTTAATGTGATATCAAGAGACTCGTGAGATGCTTAGGGCTTAAGCTATAGGGTTCAGAGGGGAATGGTGACGGAGTGTTTTGAAGGATTTTGGTCATGAATGGTATATAATTTTTTACTACAAGTCTTGCTCCAGTAATAAAGTACTTCACTCACCCATGCCTTTCCCAGTCAGAACAGAGCCCGCCTCAGCCACGGCACAGCGCATTCACCACACGTTTGGCAGCCTTTTATCTGCATGCTAAGCTGCTCCAAGAAGACTTGGTCTCTCTCTGTTTTGTTGGAGGGTCTCTATTACACAGCTCATTACAAGTGTCCCTAACTCTTAGACAACTCTTAGTGGACGATGTGGCTAATGAAGTCTAAAGCTCCAACAACAAATCATTTACAAGTCCTGGGTGCTGCATTCCTAATGGAGGAAGTTTTTAATCATAAGCAAATGCAATCACTTATGTTAAGCAACCCATGGACCTGGTCAATGTAGCACAAACGGCCATTAAGCAAAAATTATGACAAGAGACAAAACCGTAGCACTGCAGACATAGCAGTTTAGGCTATTTGTAGGCTCTAATAAACTTTGTCTTGATGAAACTGAACCAAACCTTCCCCATGCAGGATCCTAGGCTTAGGAGCAGATTCGACGTCCTCCTAGGCAAGTGGGGGTCCCGCCAGCACATGACGGACAGGGTATGGTCTTAACATCCATATTCACAAAACTGTAAGGGTGGCAACACGTGAGGCCTGCCAAGCTGCTTTGAGCTTCTGCACCGGCAGCAGCAGGTCTAGACACCCCTGAGGGGTAACGGAGTGGGGCTGGCCCAGAACAGGTGATGTACAGGAAGCTGCTGTCCCCTCATCCTAGGTCTCAGGCAGCAGAGCAGGCCCTGTGAGCTCTAGCAGAGCCAAGGTCACGAGACCTCCCTTCCGACCTGTCCCTGCACCTTGCCCCGCCTGGCCCCCTCGCTGTTGACACAGAGTGCGCCAATTCCAAAGGAAGTGTCCCGTGCCTGGGATCGTCCCTGTCGTGACCATCTGGTGACCGCCCATCACTTCCTAGTAGAGTAGGATTAACGTCGTCCTGGCAAGGAGAGATGCAGTGAGATTACCCGGACAATCACGGTTTGAGAACAGTAAGCAGACACCCCCGGATCTTTAAAAATAAAGGACAACCTCCCTGCCCCCCTCTCCTCCACAGAAAGCACATCCCATTCCCCGCCGGCATAATGCAGCATGAGGGACAGCACAGAAAGCAACATCCTAGTTACACAAATCAGCTTTAGAAAAAAAAATGCCTGAAAATACCTGTTTGGGAAGAAATACCGAGTATTCTGGGTTAGTCTCGTGTTTAGGTGCTTTTTCAAAGAAACCCAGTGGCAGCAACACAAAGGGAATCTAGAAACAGACTTCTGCTCCAACAACACTGTGCTTTAATAGCTGGATGAAAATCTGTCAAGAAGCCACAATAAAAGATATTTAACTGACGTGTCACTGGTTCACTGCATCATGATTTATATATTTGTATTGAACTTGAACATTAAATTGGCAGGACACATAAAATACTAATTTAATGTGATGTCTAAATTCTGTGCACACAGTGGGCACTCGGTTGCAATGCACACAACAGACTGAGGGTAGGCTAGGAGTTGTTTCACAGAACAGGATCAAAACGTATCACGTTTAGCCATTAACGCAGAAAACGGAAGCGAATGCAGGAAGCTTATTGTATTAGTATTTGCGGAGGGCACGAGGAACAGACGTGCATTCACCCCCTTGGAAATGCACCTCTTCCCTGAGATACGGCAAAGCCAGCTGTGTCCAGAGTATGCTTCCATCAGAACGTGCCTATGAAATCAACTGGGGTTCTTCCTTTTTCAAAATAGTAAAGCGTACCTCCTAAGACTTCTTGTATGATACACGCATCTTCAAATTGCAAAGATAAATTCCTTAAATTATCTCAACATATATTTAAATAATCCTCGCAGAAAGCTTGTGCCGTCAGACCCTGAAAGTGCACGCTGCAAGGATCACTGGTGCTGGTCAAGAGCGCCCCGTGTCCTCCCAGCAGGGTGATTAATGAAGGTACCTTTCTCACAGAATGTCAGACTCTGCCTTTTTAACAACTGACCTTTCATAGAATACTACTGAACTCATAATTCCACTTTTGTTCAGTTTCTTATTAGTGGAGTTAAAATTAATACTTAGGGGAATGACGGCCAAGGTGGTGCACAGTAAATCTTGAAGCGCATCAGCCTTCCGTGCGGGCCGCCCCAGGAGCGCCACCTGCGCCGGGCCCCTCCCTCGGCCAAAGCATTCCACTGAAACCCGTGTCCTTTCACGAGACAAATTAAGCGCCGTCTGCAGACCTCTGAGAACAAAGATGTATATATACACACACGTATTTTGTTTAAGTCTTTCTCAAAACTACAAACTTTTTAAAGGACCTAATAAAATTGCTAATTTCCATCATAAATTTAAAAGAATTTACTCTTACTCAGTCTTCTGAAACATTCCTGAGAACTAAGATGACATATGGCACGACACACTCTGTAACCCACATTCATCTCCTAGAAGTGACAATCTAATAACCCATGAAGGCAACACAATACGCCAAAGCCGCTTACCTTACTACAGGATCCCGTGAAAAAAAATTAGCTGCTAATACCTCAAGAACTCTCCCCTAAAATAGTGGGGGGAAAAACGATTGGAAAACGGAGCTGGGACGGGGCTTCTTCTAATTATCACTGGGAATAGCAAATTACTTAAGGACTCAATTTTTTCACCATGCCAACCATTTCCATACTCAGACATACCTAATTTCTATAAACCCCTTAAGGGCCCAAACTAGTTTTAGCTTCAAAGATCTTATGAGATCCCAGGGCGAAGTAAGAAGCCAAGAGTACATTCAATTATTAATTCTTATTAAATATTTGAGAAAGTCATTCTGAATAAATATTGAAAATACAGGATACAGGTAAATATGTAGTCTAGGTCAGCACAATACGCCCTGTGATCTCATTTATCCTTGCGATCAAGGCGGTGGTTCACTAAGGAGGGCTGGAGATTTAGGTAAACAAGCAAGTTAATTCTAGAGGATAAGAAAAAGATGCCTGCGTGTGGGCCCTGTGTCTGGCTCCAACGTAGAAGTCGTGCCCTGGTGAATCAAGTCTTCTTGGAGAACTAGGAGATCACCGCCCTGCTCTACAAGCCCTGTAGAAGGCCAAAGGCTGCTTATCTGAATCCCAAATGCCAAGCAGGATAATGGTCAATGCCACCACTGCGGGTATGGAATGAGAGCTAGCCGCCCCGCGGCAGAACAGACAGGGCCAGCATCAAGCATGAGAGCGCCTAAGAAGGGTATCCGAGATCGAAATGGGAAAATAAGAGAAAGTTGAAGGGAAAAAGAGAAACAGCAAAAATGATCTGACACACTTTGCGAGGGACTCCAAATCAACCATATTTCCACAAAAGAGCAAAAACGAAGACTGTAAAACCAGACGTAAAGCGGAGGGACCGTGAGGCCCGCTCCTCGGGTACAGTGCCAAGTGGCAATAACAAAAAGACACAGGAGATTTTGCACACGAAGTTCACAATATTACAACAGAACTGGAACACAATTTCCAATCTCAGAAAGGAGAGGAAGGAGAGAGAACGCCACAGCTTCCATTTAAAGAGGGAAAACGGGAAATTAGCTAACTCAGATGAAAATGGCTTTCTCCCCAGCCCCCACCCCAGGCAGCAGGGTCAAGGACATCAGGGAGACAGAAAACCAGCGGAGGTTCAGGGCTACAGTCCTTATGACTCATAAGACACAAAAAACCTGGGGAAAAGCCATAAAATATTGATGCTCTCCACTTCTGCAAAGGTAACAAATCCATGAAGGAAAAACACCCACAAACCTTCAATTTGCATTCTAGAATGTTTCCACTAAGCTTAGAGTGCTCATTGTACTAGTACATTTACCCCAAATGGGCAGTATTTCCATAAGGATTTCCTAGAAAAGACCACCTTTGGTTTCATTGCAGCCTGTCAGTCAAAGTGCCACACGTTTATATTTGGCCATTTACCAACAGTGGGTAAGCTTCCCATTTCACAAAGCCCCCCCCCACCCAGCCTGCACCCTCAAGACCCCGCTACCCCAGGTTTGATCCTGGGCCCACTGGAGGAGGCCTGTGCCACCTCGTCCCGAGCGCAGGGGGAGGAGGGCGCATCCAGCCACGGGAGCAAGCTGGGAAGCCCCCGTCTGTAGCACATACAAAGGCAAAGTCAGGAACACCCTCCAGCATGAAGGGGAACACACCTAGGACAGAACATCCTTTGTTGCATACTGAACTAGGGCGGCTATGCCAATGTACCTTCCAACGCAATCTTGTATTTGTGGATTAATATTGTAAAATAGTTCCTTTTGATTATGTGTAATTTACTTCAGTTCTCAAAAGCGGAGAATTCCTCAAATGTAGTAAAATTCGCTCCTGAAAATGTGCCGTAGACAGAATTTTCAAGCTACAGGGGCTTATACCTCATTATCGTAATTGGGAAAAAATAATGAATTCCTATTCCACCTAAGAAACCATAACCAACTTCCCCAATTATCACTAAAATACTTTGTAAACACCTATATAAAAATTCAAAGACTTCTGCATAATCTCTATTTGAAACACCAATTACCTAATTACTTAACATTTACTGAACTCATTAGTGAGTTCGTTTGGTGCAGCTCTCAAGGATACAGGGCAGGATCAGAGGCAAATTACAATTTTTTCCTACCATGGAAGGAACATGTGCAGCGACGTAAACATTGAAGTGACGTTAAAGATCCTAAAGACGCTAACATTCGACTCCATGCCCCAGGCGCTGACACAGAGACCCGGGACAGGCTAAACCCTTAGGGAACGGGAGAAGATGTCACAGAGAAAGCCCCAGAAGTTTCAACGGGGAGACTGGGGGACAAGACGCTCCCCGGAGAAAAGCGGATGCAAAGTGTGCGGTCTGCACCTGACAGCGCCTCGAGTCCTTCCGCCAGCTCGCTCATTAGAGCCATTTTCTGATCACGAGACAGGGGAGTCGTTCCTGCATCTGGCGCACAAGGAACGTGCAGACGCTACCGCCCTCGGCTCCAGGGACCGCGAGTAATACGGGCAGGTGAAAGAGACACAACGGGACACCAAAGCCAGAGAGAAGAGGTTTGCGAAGAAGTGTAGTCGTTCACGTTTTGCAGAAGCAAAGACGCCATCTGGCTCCATCCAAGAAAGGGCTGATTCGCAGACTTTCCACGTCCAGTCCGTGGAACTAGAGGGGGAGCCAGCAGCCACACCGGCACAGAGGCACAGAAATATTACGTGGGAGAAGTAAACATGATCCGGGACAAACATTACTCACCAGAGCCAGCCTTTCAATTTACTGCTGGATGTGTCTGAAAAACGGACGCCTTGACCACGAAGGAACCGTGAAGGAAGCCACGTACGCTGGGTAAGGCTGACGGGTCAATGTGGGTTCATCGACTCAGGGATCTGGTAGTGGGGGAGGCCGTGCACGTGTGGGGGCTGAGGCGCAGGAGAAATCTCTGAACCTTCCCCTCAATTTGCTGCTCTAAAAAAAAGTCTCCATTAAAAAAAAAAAAAAAAAAGATGCTTTCTCATTTCTCAAACTTTGTTTTCCTTCTATAGAGAATACCACTTTAACCCTCCTGCCAAAACTCCTGTGTCCGGAGGCCCCGCCCTACCCTTTCTGGCTCTGCCCAGGGGGCTGGAGTGCAGAGACCTGGCTGCTTCCCTCCCTCAGATTTCCGCAGCAACGAGAAATGAGGTGATCTACACGATCAACGACACAGCAGTCACAGTGAGTACTGCACTAGCTGTCCAGGGCTGCAGTAACGAGGAACCACAGGCCAGGAGCGAGGACTGTAGAGACCAGAAGTTGAAGATCGAGGGGTCTGCAGGCCGGGCTTTTTTTCTACGGTTTCTCTCCCTGGCTTGCCGCCCTCTCCCTGTGTCCTCACATGGTCTTCCCTCTGTGTCTGACGTTCTTATAAGAAGGGGAGATTAGACACAATCACGATGGATCGGGGCCCTCCCTAACGAGCTCAATTTAACCTAAGTACCTCTTTAAAGACCCGTACTCCAAACGCAGTCACATTCTGGAGCACCGAGGTTAAGACTTCTACACAGGAACCTGGGGGTGGGGGAGGGGGCGGCGACACAGCTCAGCCCCTAACAAGCGCGCTCGCGGAGACCAATGACAGCAGTGCAATACTGCCTGCTCCCAGAGGACAAGGTGACGCAGGAGAGGATGAGCACAGGGCAAGACTGGCACGGCGGTGCGGACTCTGCCCAGATTAGGAGAACAGGAACGTACTTGGAGGTTCGCACAGATGCGCCTTCCATGGCCCCCTGGAGGCTGCCCACTCTGAGAAGGCCCAGCCACCGATGCAGACTCCCCTGGTCCGGGCACGATGCTCCCTCACTTTAGGGAGACCAAGGGAGTGACACATCCGTGCGTAAATCGACGACCGGGCGACTGGCTGAAGAAGCCCCCTGAACTTCCTGCTTTTTCCACCTCTGACCCCTAGAGCTACGTCCCTCTTTAGGAGGAGCACGGATACCCCAGCCGCCTGACCCCTCCTGTGGTCCGGCTTTACAGAAAGGTCTAAAGTGCCCGTGTGCTGGTACCGGGGGACTGGAGTGAGGAGGCAGGACAGACGTGGTCCTTGCCCTCCAGGAACTCCAGGGTCAGAAGACACGCCACAGAGGAGGCGATTATAAGGAAGTGCAGGCGGGGTAAGCACGGAGTAGATGCAAAACAGGAGGAGCTCGGAGGACGGGTCCCCAAGCAAGCCTGGCCTGGAGCCCCAGGGTGTCCCTACCCCCAAGGGGGAGATCCAAGGGGACAGCTGGGGAGTGTGGGTGTCAGGCAAAAGGAGTGGGGGAAGACCCCCCAGGGGGAGGCGGCAGTGGTGGGAGGACCCGGAGGCTACGTTAGGAAACAGCAGTAGTAAGACAGAGGCCAGGACCGAGGAGAAGGATCCCCAACATGCCGGTGCTTACTTCGTGGGGCACTGTTCCCAGAGTCCTGTGTATTAGCTCACTCAATCATCCACCCGTTCTACATGGTAGAGGCTATTAGATCCCACCTCACATGGGGAAACTGAGGCATGGAACAGTTAAAGGGATTTGCCGAATTACAGCTGCAAAGTACAAGAGCTAAAAATCTACACCTGGGGGCCCAGCTCTAGGGGCGCTGGCTTACCGGCCTCGGAAAGGTGGGCCATTTGGTGGGAGCGCCAGGCATGGCTGGGCTTGAGCTCAAGGGACCCGAGGGCAGAGACTGCAGGGCCAGAGATCAGAGCTGGCACTCCCACATCCTCAAGAGCAAAGTCTCGTCTGTTCCAGGGTGAGGTGGTCCCACGTGGGATCAGAAAGGACACTGCAGTAGCCTTGAGGGGCAGAGGCCAAAGGTGAGGCCGGAAAGCGTGCCCGCCGAGGAAGCCTTTCTGGTGCGTGAGCACGCTCCTGGAGGATGGGTACGGGGACCCAGTCACGGCCAACGCCAGAGCAGAAGTGGTGAAGGTGACATGCAACCACTGCACACAGCCAACAGAAGGAACGTTCCAGACAGACTGTAAAAAGATGCTTAATAAAGAACACCCGTGATGTAAAGTACAGGCTAAGAAGCAAAAAACAGACTGGACTGTGAACATGGATGAAACCCTGGGAAGAATGAACACTGCCTGCCATTTGCTAAAACAGGCCATCGGTTTCACAGGTGAAAACATCGGAAGCTCATCATTCACGGGGGCTCATGGCCGTGGCACAAGTGAGGTGCACACGCGTCAGGTCATGGGACAGGTGTTCAGAGGAAGGTTTCCGGGCGGCAGGGCCACCACGTAGGGAGCGAGCTGGTGAGCAGCAGACCACTGGCAAGCCTCTCCACCGAGAGGCTGGGTGAGCCCGCGCCTGGCAGGGGAAGGGGCAGAAGTGGCCTTGGGGGCCCCGGCGAAGGACGAGATCCAGCACCTCCTCCCCAGGAGACCTTCCCCGATGCTCTGGGCACCGAGCTACCCCCATCAGTCTTCGTGCCTCCTGTAGGTCTTTACCGTTCTCTCTCTGGGGCCACACGTGTGATTACTCACAACTGTCTCTCCTGACAAAGTTCCTGGAGGACAGGGTCACGTCTTTATCCCTCCGGCACCACGTTTCTACAGACTTGACACGGAAAAGCTCAACAAGCGTTTGCCGAACGGACTTCCCACTTCACGTCTTTCTGGAACGGACTCAAAAGAAACACACGGTATGCTCCCGTGGGCTCCCCACACGGGGCCAGCGAGATGACGCGCGCTCTGTGCTGGGCACCCGCCACCCACCCGGGAGACGGCCGGTCCGTCAGTCCACCTCGTTAGGTAGCTTCCCTCAACCACGGTGAGCACGAGAATGAAAATCTGACTTTGTGAAAATGCTGCATTTATCTCAATTCACTTGAACATAATGTATTATTGCTAATATTAGTAATTTTAGCTCTAGAAATTGTTCCAGCCTCCCAAAGAAAGAGCCCTTGACCCAAAATATCAGAGGATATTAGACTGAGAAATGATCTACTGATGCAAATCATTAAGTCTATTTGCACCTGCTTACTGAACCCTGTCACGGAGATTAGACTGCGTGCGTGGGGAGCGTGCGGGCCGCGCATGGTTAGGAGACGTCTTGGTGGATCCAAGCTCTATGTCATTAATTTTCCCACTTTCCCTCATTAACAAGTAAAATGTTTTTACTGCTTGAAAAGTTTTAATAAATAGAAAAAAGCAAAGCAGCTGACATACTTTTTAATGTAATATACAAGAGCTTTTAATATTTTTACATACATTAACGAAAAAGCTGCGGGAAAATGCTAAAAGGTTACATATGTGCGGAAAAGCCAGAAGAATAATTTTCTGAGAAGGACCACGTGATGCCGGTTAGTTTGCACGGCCATCCATGGATGTCAACAGAAAGCCTTCTGCCCGCACCCGGTGGCCGCGATGCGCCAGGGAAGCAGTGACAAGGCAGTCCGTCCAACAGGTGCAATGCTTCCCCTGACTACCCAGGAGATGTGCTCACAGCGTGGAATTCTCCACGAAAATAAAACCAACTGGCTGACACAGGCATAGAGCAAGCTGTTTGCCACATCCCCGCCACTATACCCCCACACGCTCCCGTGAATAAGCACTCACCAGCAGGCTTTAGAAAGAAGAGCCCACCTTTTTCTCTGACACCCCACCTCCCCCTTCCGCAGATGACCATGCTAGAGTCTTCAAGGCCTTCTCTGCGAGCGGGGCCAGCACATGTCCCCAAGGCCCACCGCACACGTACGGGCAAATGTACTCAGAGCGCATGGGTCAAGACCGAGGCAACCCCCAGACTCTACAGCAACACTGGACCGGCTGCTGCAGCTGGGGCTCAGGCAGGGCAGCAGAGCCTGGCCCCCAAATCCTGCAGGGTGCGGGCCTGTGCACTGCGACAGCGCCTTCCCTGGAGCAGAGGACCACCGGGGCACACGCTCCGTCTGCCGAGAGCCCCTACTCAGTTCACACAGCCAGCAGGGCGGGACACGGCAAGTCCTGTGGCCAAGCCCTACTTTTGCAGCGGGGGAGCCCGCTCCTCCTGAGCATTTGGGGAGAGGAGAGGTCCTGCCCCCAGGCATTCACCGAGCGGATCTATTTGTGGCCCTACTGTTCACACACTGGCCTTTCTGACAAACTGACCTATTAAGATGCAGTTAAAACAATCTGCTCTTTTTGGACACAACATAAGTTGTTCCTTGTTTCTAATCATCCTGGCTTCAGGCCTGAAAACTAGAAATTCTCCCTACAGACAAAACTAGAAAACCATGCACTTCAGTGAAAGGCCGGGACTCCAGGCCAGGCCAGGGTCAGAAAGCAGGAGCAGCTCCGGGTGCCTTTGTGATTCAGAGCAGAGCACGGTCCTTCTGTAGGACAGAAGGAGGAAGTCTGAAGTCGCTCTCCCAACGCCAGGGGCAAGCTGTCTGGGGAGGGGGAGGGGCTGAGCCTCCAGGCAGCAGGGGCAGATTGGGGGAACTCCCAATCTGTGGGAACTCCCGCTAGACTTACCAGATACGTGCTGGGTGTACCTGCTAGAGGTTCCCTGGGGCTTATTTGATACTTTGGAGTTTGATCGATGAACCCAACACTGGCCCCTTTAAAGACGGAGAGGAAAGGGAAGCGTCCATTACAGGTCAGAACACCTCAGAACTTCACAGAGATTTAGGTCCGTGTGCAGTAACAGCCCCTGAAACTATGCAAGAGTCAAAAACTTCAAGCACAAACCAGATCCAGCTAGAATTGCCAGTGTGGGGGCTCATGAAGCAGGAGCGGGCTTCCGTCTGGTCTGCAGCCAGCCGGCCACCGGTCCCCTCCCCTGTGCCCTCTGGCCTTCCTGGTGACCTTCCTCCACTGTCCCTCTGCAAGAGGGCAGCATCAGGACGGGGACTGGACAAAAGGCCCAACAGGTGAGCCGGTGCCCTTCCAGCACTAACTGTAAGACAGGGCCGTTCTTCTGTTTCTCTTCTGGCTTATTCTCACACTCTCCCCAGACCGGAATCCTATTTTTAGTCAATACTTGCCCACCGTTGTAGAAAACTTCATTTCTTCAAAGTTCTTCCCTGCCTCTCAGTGAAACGTGGCCACACCGGCTCCACAGTCCCCCTGCTCCTGACGGGGAGCAGACAGAGAAAGGCACGGGGCCCTGCGCACCACCTACCGCCACCCCACAGACCGAGGACACCCTGTGGTCACCTGCCGTCCAAGCCGAGACATCTGGCGGGGAGGGGAGGGTGACAGGGTCTCCAGACGCGCGGCTCTTGGCCTGGGGGTACCCAGCAGTTCTGGGTAGCAAGTCATGTGTCGGTATACAGACAGAAGACGGTATGGTGGGTGCCATGGCCTGGGCTCAGAGCAGATGAAGGCACAGAGTCCCAGCGTGGGAAGAGGGAAACCCTCCCGGAGCTGGATGGTGGTGGTGGTTACAGAGCGATGCACATGTACCTCGTACACCGAACTAGATGCCTCCCCAGAACGTACTTCGTTCCACGTACGCTCAACTAGACCCTTCCTGAGTGGTGGAGAGGACATGTGTTGTGTTATGTGTGCTCTGCCACAAAAGGGTGTGCTTGGGTCACAACGGTATTGATTACGCAGGCACCAAAGGGGACGTTCCTCCCCTTCCCTGGCTGGGACCTGTGACCCGTCGTCTCAGAGGAAAGCCATCCACGGAGACCACCAGCTGGCCCAGCCGTGTGATCCATCTGGACGAAATAAGGACAGTTTCTGGCGGTTGATACAACTACGCTCTGTATCAGGGAAATAAACTGAAAATAGACTTTAAAAAAAAAAAACAAAGATCACACGTGTTTAGTTCTGTCAACTCCAACGATCCCCACGGTGCCTGAAGCTGAAGCACGCAGCGGACGTCCCTCAAAATGGACCTCTCCTTCGGGCTTCTTACAGCGGCCGCGATTCTGAACACCACAGTCCTACTCTGACGAAAAAAGTTATCCTCTAGACTGCTTGACCAGCAAAACTGTTCGAGTTCGCAAACACGTGACTTTTCACACAAGTGAACTAATTTCCTTAGACATAATTTGTCAAAAAGTAAAAAGAAAAAAAAAACTATTAACATGTCACATGCTAAAATAATTTTAAGGCTTTCGTAATAACCAATGCAGAAGAGGAACTACCTTCAGAAATTTTACTGCTTGTATTTTAAGTTCAGGGGCTCCAGGTATCCTGAACATGCTTCTGGCCCCCCATATTAGGGCTAAAAACACAACTGTGATGGTGTCTGTTTCCTCTCCAGAAAGCATTTTACAATTGGCCATAGTAGGTCTACAGCCTATGAGTCTTTAGGCAATAAAAACCTGGAAAGCGCTTGAAAACTCAGATACAAAAAACAGGACACCCAATGATGAGTTTTCTATCCCTTGAAAAAGGGATCCCCAGAGGCAGCCTGATGAAGGGAAGGGAAGAAAGACTGAAGTTCACGAGACAGGCAGGCAAAGCCACGGGCGGACAAAGCCAGGCAGCACGGAGACAGGACGCTTAGACATCTGCACACTGAAATTCTACCACACACTCATTTCTTCAACACATTTGCCAATTTAACAAATGAATCCCAACCAAAAAAAAAGCCAACTAGCTACAGTTGCCTCCTTTTTGAAATAAAACAGATACAGCAAAGGTGAGGAGGAGGACCGTGCTTGGTGGCACACAGGCTTCCACCAGCAACTGGACAGAGTGACCACCTCCGCCACAGGCCTTTGCCTCCTGCCCCGCCCCCTCCCGGCGGGATCAGAGCCAGGGGACTCCCGTGTCCACAGCACCAATGCCCTTCACCAGCCCAGGGGCCTCTGCTTTTGCCCTGCGTGGCTGTCCGCCTGGGTACTGCCACTACCACTCAGTGCTCTCCTTCTGAGACGGGGACACCCGGGTGCCTTGGAAAGCTTGGAGAGGACCCTAAAGACACCGCCCCCACCAACCGAGGGCGGGTGGGTCCTCAGACACGGCCTGCAGCATGGCAGGTTCTGTGGCTTGTGCACACGACACAGAGGACGTGCTGCTGGGTGCCGGCTCGCCCCCCAGAAGTCCTCCTGTGAGAGCAGATGGAGCCCCAGCTGGCCTCTCCAGTCATGGTCCCCTCCCCAGGCGGCATGGAGGCCCAGGTGTGGCACCAAATCCCTGGGCTTTGGTGTGTCAGGAAAGTGCAGGGCTGGCCTGCATGCTGCCCAAAGTCCCTTAGAGTTCTGACCATCTCTGGATCTGGAAAATTCCAAGAGTCACGTACAGAGAAGCGTTCAGAACATACCAACATTTGGCAGTTAGAATCTTAACCGTTTGCCCCGGTGATTCTTAATTACCACTTGATGGAAATAATAGCATTTACTCAATTGCTTGAGGAGTAGTTTATGGCCGTGTGCAAATCGGTGGAAGCCAATGCACAGAAACTCCCAAGCCAAGTGGAGGAGGACAGGCGGTCAGTGTGAGAACAGAAGCAGAAAAGCTCCACTCAGCTTCCATTTTTCCCCCTTGACAGGGAGCAGGGGCTGTAGACTATTCCCGTACGACCACCTGCAGGCCTGAGGTTTAAGTCACCCAACCAAATAATGCCATTGTGTCTGCGCTGGACTCCCCCCCCCCCCCACCTCATGAGCGCACTGTGCTCGTGCTGGACCTGCCCACCCCCGTCGGTGCACTGTGTCTATCATGCTGGATCCCGTCTCCACTCACCACCACTTCCTGAGAGTAAAAAAACAACAAAAAAACCCCACAAAAAACAACCCCCCCAAATACACACAAAACAAAACAAAACAAAAAAAACGGGGGGGACCAGGACCTGTCTCTGGTCCCAGCCCCAGCCCCAGCCCCACCTGCCCAGCCCCCAGCTCTGCACACACCCCACCGGCACCGGGGAGTTGCAAGCGAGGCCCAGGCTTCGTGCAGGACGAGCGAGCAGCGGAAGGCTGCCAGCACCACTTGTGGGGAGAAAGGTGTCAGTCTCAAAATATTATTTTCAATAAAAGCTGTTTACCTAGAGAAGATTTAAACACACCGGGAACTTTGAAGGAAATAAGTGGCCCGGTTCTTTTTAATAAAAGCAGAGCTCAGCTATACAATCACTCTTCTAACAGAGCCCTGAACTGGATGAAGTAAAGATCAGAAAGCTAGGTGTTTTTCCAGACGATTTTTAGAAAAGAAACAACTACTTGCGGGAGGCGACTTCTGAGGATCTAATAACTCAGAAGAGCCATTTCCCCTACTTCTAGATGTATTTTAGAGGAAGCAATGTTAGAGGAGAGCAGAAACATCTCCAGTCCACTTATGCGTATGTACGTGCACACACACCCACCTGCACGGGCACGCCGTGCACGAGGAAATGCTCCGACTTCAGAAAGGAACCAAGTTAAAAAAAAAAATCGTCAGCCTACCTCAAAGCTTTTATTTTCCTCTAATAATGGGCTAAGGTTTTAAGACGTTTCTCCTCATAACCGCATCCTTCCAGACTTGTTGATTGCCACATTTTGCTTATCTAAACACCTGGCAGACAACTGCTGGAACGTGCGTGTCCTCCACCCGGAGACTTGCCCCCCCCCCCCCCCCCCCCAACAGCCGGCTGGACAGGGACGACAGCGCCCCGACGCCACGGCTTCAGGACACGATATGCCATCTCCACACGCGGTGTGCTCAACCCAGTGGCTTCCCAGCCCCGCCTGACCGGTACACATTCTGTCGGAAGACGCGTACAGAGGGAGCACAGTGTCGGCTGCGGCCCACTCAGAAGGGAGCACTTCCCAGCATCACGTGGACGGAGCTGCAGAGAAAGCATTTTCTACATTTTTCACCTGCGCTGGCCAGGGAGGCTGGCTTTCTGGAAGAAGGCACCGGAAGAGCAGCTTTCAGAGTACCAACGTGGATTCCATCAGGAACGATCACCGCAAGAGAACTCTGATCCTCCACGCGCACGTGCGTGCTTCCAGTGAACACCAAACACCAGACGCCAATCCACACAGACCACTGTTCTTCCAGGTAAAGGAATCTGCAGGCGCACTTAACAGAGCGGGCAAGCCCTTTTATTTAAAAAAAAAAAAAAAAAACCTGTATACGCACGTGTGCAGATCCGATGAGAGATGAGCAAAGACGGGCAGGATGTGGAGTGCTTCAGGTATGAGGGTCCTCGGGAAAACACTAAGTGAGACTAGAGACAAGCTGGTCAAACACGTGGGCGGGGAGCTTACCGCACTGGGCACGGACAAGGTAAAAGCAGAACTCAAGGGCTCCGCTGAGACAGCTGGAGCTCAACAGCCTTGAGCTGGAACCACGAGTGTGCCCCAATCTGGAAGGAAATGGAAAAAGTTTCCTCCGCAGAAGATGACGGGAGAATTCTCAGAGGAGCTGAATGAACCGCATTTCTGGGAAAGACATTCTCTCCCTCCAGCCTGTCCCCCCTCCAGCCCCAACACAAAGCTCCAAGGAGACTAATCCAGAACACGGGACAGTTCGCATGAATGCCACTCCGTTTTGGTTCTCTGTCCCTGCTGAGACACCCTGAGAGATCGCGGGCGGCACGGGATGGACAGCCAAGCCGTTGGGCTCATTTCTGGACGAAGCCATTCGTGCTTCAGACGTGTAGTGAGCAACGTGTAGCTGGTCTCCAAAAGTCAAAGCTGAAGAGTAGTTACGAGCAGCATGCTGGTCTCAGAAGACCAAGGCGCCACGGAATGCGCTTCGCACAGCTCAAAGAAAACTTGTCCCCCGCCCCCACCTGGCCCTCATTCAGAGGGGATGAACCCCTAAACAATCTCAACACAACACCCAACTCACTCCGGCCTCATCCCTCTGCCTCGTCCCCATCCTGCCCTGTCGGATGCCGGCTCCTACGGGACCTCCCAGCTTGCTCTGTCCCACGCGGCTGCACCCCAGCACCCGGGGTTAAGGCCCAGGCCCACCGCCGTCGAGGGACAGCACCACAGTTCCTGTCCACCCCAGGCCTTGGGCTCCACACAGGTGGGGCTGTCACACTGGCTCCTGCAATGTCCCCAGTGCACGTCCCCAAGGCACGGGGCCTGTCACAGCAGGCACACCCATGTTTTGGGAATTGGGTGACCAACTGAAGAACATATAAAAAAATTTACAAAGATCAGAGAAAGATCTACTTCCATCACTTGATATGGAAACCAGAGATAAAAATTCTGGATGAATCTGACACAAGACAATGCTTCAGTTCAATTCAAAAATTAAACTCATTTAACCTTTAACTCAATTTAAATTCTGAAGTGATCAGCATGCAAGAACTCCCCTGTACATTAATATCAAGGAGCTGATCTAATTACTGATACAATTTAAAGGAAATAAATTTAACAAACCAAGTGTATTTTGAGAGTTTACAGCTTAAATGGCACGAACACTTTCAAGATAAAAATTGAGAATTATTCACTAGTCGCACACGGCTTAAATACCAGAAAACGTGGGAGATATACAAACAATGAAAATTCTGGAAATCAAAATCTGAACACAAAATAGGAGAAATGTAGGGCAGCACATAAATACAGCACAGCTGTATCTTCACGAAACAGGGAGGCTGCCGTGAGGTGCAAGACCGGTGCAGACGAAGGCACCAAACCAGGGGCCAAGGCACAGCTGCCGGTGCTCCCGCGTGGCCTAAGCTTCGCGCCCCACCGGTGGCCACGTGCCCCTCGGACCGGCGTCAGGAGCAGCACGGCCTCGTGAGCACCTGTCTGGACTGTGGTTTTCTCCCTCCAGCGCCCGAGGCCTGGCCGAGACAGTTGGCACGCTCACCGGGCACCAGCTGTCCAAAGTCCCCACTCACCCAGTGCCCTCTCCGGGCATCCCAACCTGTTCTGGAAAAAAGACTCCCAAGGAAGATGGAAGTGGCCTTCAAGACGCTACAACGTGGCCATAAACCCCCAATGTTTTTCTCCCAGCAGTTTACTTGACCTCTTCCTCCCAATGTGAAGAGGCCTGTGAATGAACGGCTTCTCCAGACCACAGCTGACCAGAAGTGGGAGGGGGATGGCCACAGACGGAGAGGCCAGCAAGGAGGCCCCTAGGCCTAGTGACCAGGGTGAGGAAGGGATGGGCCGAGCCAGACCCCAGGAGGGGCCTGCTGTGTCCAAGCCTGTCCACCCTCAGCAGTGACAGTGACAAGGGGCCGTGGAGCAAGGGCACTGCTGACCAGGCTCAGACCATCACAAACGGCCCCACAAGACCACGAATCCTGGAACCACGCAAGAGCACCGTCTAGACCCTGTGCACCTCAGGGTGGGCCCCTCCTTGGGGTGAGAGCTGCTCTCAGAGTCTGGGAGAGCCCAGGGATCTGGGTTGGAAGGGGTCGCCCTAGGGCTCAAGCAAACCCCGGCGCTAGCCAACACTTCTGAGCGCCCCCCACTCCCCAAGTGACACAGAGACAGCCTTCCTCCGTGGGACTGCACAGCAAGGTCATGCGGAGTTTGGGCCACATTGTGCCACCAGCCAGGTCTCCTCCTCAGGGAAAAGGGGAAGGGCTCTCCGTGGCAGCACAAAGGGGCCAGGAAGGCGGCTCCTCCAGGAAAGCTGCCGTCACGTCAGGAACGAAGGAGCCCAATGCCTCCCACAGGAAACTTGCTGTCCAGAGCAGGAGATCAGGGGATTTTTAACACGCCACACAGGTAACATATCCCCCTTTCTCCGAAGTCAGCCGACCTCCTGCTCTGACTCCGAAGTGTGCTTACACTCCAAGTGCTGGAAACTTCCAAAGCAAATCCCTTACTGTGACAGTTTGGTGCATATTTTGAACCCACGTATTTGTAACGGTCATTCAACGGTTCTTTGCTTCCTTCCAGGAGTGTCGTGGCAGGCTCAAAATTAAATCAGCCAGCTTGCTCCTTACGGACACAGGATGCAAGTTTTGCCATTTCTGTCCCCCTGCAACACTAATAAAATTGGCAGGAGTAACACGTCGCTTTGTCTTCACCGAGTCCAGAACCAAGACTCCGAATCCCAGGGACGCCTGCTTAAATACTGCCAACAGCCTGCCTGCTCCCACCCTCCGCCCTGACCCCGGGAAGGCAAACGGTGAAACGGAACCGTGCAGAAACGTGAGAAAAGGCGAAACTCCTGAAGCCATGCGTTGCTTTTCTTTCTCCTAGACCAGAAACCACACTTCACCCGAAAACGGGGCAGCACACCTCTTCTGGGGAGAGGACTCCCGGGAGCAGGACTCGCCCGAGCGGCGGCAGCAAAGTGCAAGTCCGTCAGAGGAGTGCCCTTCTCGGCCAGTTCTCTGCAGGGTGACCGAGTGACCAAGGGAACCCACGCCGTGAAGGCAGAAAGCCCAGCGCCGAGGGCCACCGTCTGTCACTTGGTCACAGTCCCCTCGCCTTGGCCTCCCCGGAAGGCAGGGACGCGGCCTTCCCTTACCTGTGGCCATCCAGGAGCTCCGAGCCCAGCGCGGCACCCACCACCCCGCGGCTGCTCCCTGAACGCCGGGCTGCGTGTGCACGGTGAGCGTCACCGGCCACCCGAGTCAAGAGGGTCCCCCCCAGAAACTGGGGACAGGTTCCGCGCACACAGGCCCCACACGCGCGGCTCTAGGGCCGGGTGGGGGTGCGGACAAGGCGCTGCAGGCTCCCCAGGCATTCGAGCGCTTGTTCTGAAGAACAAGACGCTTCCTATGAAGCCGAAGCCCGCTTGGGAGGCTCTCCCCGCACAGAAATCTGCTTATTTGACTCAAGAGACCTCCTCAAGAAACACTCTGTAAAATGAAATCATTACGTTGTTTAAGCACATACAACACAAATCAGTTCAAACCAGTGAGGGAAAGCCGTGAGGTGGCTGAGCGTGCAATAGGTGCAAATCCCAAGGAGCGTCATTTGATGAAAACTCCTTCCAGTGTTTATCCCGGGGAGAGCTTCTCCCCTTCCTCAGAAGATGGGATGGAGGGGAGGCCAGGGTCTGCACGAGGATCGCCTGGTCCGCCCGAGAACTAACGCAGGAACTTCCCGGGAAGGGTCTCGCGACACGCAGATGCTCAGGATTCACTCGGACGTGATCGGCAGGCCACGTGGCACAGAAGGGCTGCCAGGGACCGGCCAGCGTCACCTTCGGTGTCCCCGTGCAGGCCACTCCTCCACTTACAACACTTAAAAATGAACAGGAAAGCGGCAAATCCATGCAGAAGCTGACTGCCATCCACTCAAATGGAGTGCACACAACAGGACTTCACGGGTCTGGCCACTCTTCAGGAGGACCTCAGAGGCATCCCGTCTTCACCATTTCAACGGAGAGACTGCTTTGGCACACGTAAAGGGCGAGACCTGACCAAGCATCCAGTGGGGCGGACGCCCCCCTCCCAGACAGAACAGAGGCCCTGCAGTGACTTGCTCTGCCGTAGAGGGTCCAGGCCCTCCTCCGTGAGCCTAGTGACAGGGAGCCACGAGCCAGCCAGCCAAGTGTTGGAAGGAGGGTCAGGCCGAACTAGGCCACACGCTCCCACCCAGCCTCTACGCTGAGCTAGCAGGGGGCAACTTGCCAGAAACACCGTCAAGAGCCACGTGTGTGCAACACCACAGACCCCCACAAAGAGAAAACAGCCTGCATGCGTTTTCAAAAACACAAAGTATTTTTACAACTGCTCAGTTTGGTTGGACTATAAGCTTTCTCGGTGTTGCATTCCTATATTGTTTCTAAAATGACTTCCATGGACAAAATGAAACACGAGGGTGACTCTTTGAGAAGGGAGGGGGAAGACACATGCGGGTCCAGCCCGGTGGGACCAAACACGCTACTGCTCCTCTCACAGCATGAGTGCGACCAGGGCAGAACAGTCCATGTTTCAAGTGAATCAAAGGGAATCAACTTTAGGGAAACCTAAACAAGCCCCCAAATAACATTTATTTTTCAACACCCCTTCGCATTAGATTTTTTGACACTGCAGGGAATAACGGGGTCAAAGCTTTGTAGTCACGCAGAGATGGTGTGGGGAGAGTTCATCGAGCTCTTGCAAAAGCAAGTTACTCTTAAACGTGACAATTGTTAATGCACACTTGATATTATTGGCAGGAAGTCATAAAATTAGGATCAGACTCTCCTTCCCATCTGATATTCTACATTCAAGTATTTTTAGGAAGGGAAAGGTAATTTAACCTAGACCAAAAAATCCCAAAGATCACTGTATAAAGCCATACAAACAGGTAAGCAGACTGACGTGGGGAACAGGAACCCTATTTTGTACAGAATTACAAGTGAAATTTCACAGAAGACAGAGGTCAGTGGTCAACTTCCAATTTCCCTACTGAAGAAAGCAGCATGGCTCCAGGGGAGATAAAGACCCCGGCCCTCACAAGCACTCGAGGAGGAGGGGCAGAACAGCATCCCCAAGCCGTGAGGATGCTCTGCTCGAAACCCCCTTGGCCCCTGCCCACCAGCAGAGCTGGAGAGCACGGCCTTAGGGGCACACAGCGCTTCACCTGCAGGTACCGCCCCTCGGAGTGGGCAAGGGCAGCACCGAGTTCTAGTAGACAAAAGGAATCCTAATCATGTCTTTCTGTACAGGGAACACCAGAGCTGGATGGCATCTGAGGTGAATTCATCCACAGCTGGAAAAAGAAGCCCCACTGATCCCACACAGGATGCTTTCAGAAGAGAGGGAACACCTCCGAAGTCACTTTGTGCCGAAAGGCTAGCCTGAATGCGAAAGCCTGGTAGACGCATCACAGAAAGGAAAATTATAGCCGAACATCCGTCATGAATGTAAACACATAAGTACTAGAAAAAATGGCAAATTTAAGCCAGTAATATGGGGGGGGGGGGAGGGGGGCATGCAGGGAGAGATCATGAACTACGTGACATAGTCCAGCATTTCAAGATGGCTATAAAATCTTGCTTCATCACTTGTTTAAAAAAAAAAATGTATTTTAATGTTTATTTTTGAGAGAAAGAGAGAGAGTGAGACACGGAATCCTGAGCAGGCTCCAGGCCCTGAGCCGTCAGCACAGAGCCCGACGTGGGACTCGAACTCACGAACCATGAGATCGTGACCTGAACTGAAGTCAGACGCTTAACCTACTGAGCCACCCAGGCACTCCTCACCACTTGTTTAAAAAAGTAGTAATAATAACGTTGAGACACGTACAAAAAGACCAACAAAATCTACCATGTAGAGGAAGTATTTTCCATCCGAGAAAAGACACCTATGAGACCCACAGGGGCAGCACCATGGCTCGGGAACCGAAAGCCCCAATGACTGGAACAGGGGAAGAATGTCCACCGTCACAACGTTTACCCCATACACCAGAGGGTCCAGTCAGTGGTGAAAGTGGAAATAAAAGGCATAAAGATCAGAAAGTTGTCTTTAGTCACAGGACCGACTTTCTATAGCAGAAGTCCTAAGGAATCTGCAAAACAATTCCTACAACTATTAATTCAGTAAGAGGACAGAAGATCAACATATCAAAAATCAACATAAAAAACGATGTACCAGCAGCCAGTAAAAAACCATTTTAAACTAATTTAGAACACCAAAATATTTAGAAGTCAGATGTACAAAAAACATACGAGATCTCTATGCTGGAAACTAGAACACAGTTGAAAATTAAAGACAAGTCGAATGAATGGAGACATAAACCATGTTCATAAATTGGAAAGTTTTTAAAGTGGTCAACCCTCCCAATTTGGGTACAAAAATTTAATGAACCCCCAACCAAAATCCCAATCAATACTAGACACCTTGATTCTTTAATATGGAAATTTAAAGGCACTGAAGCCAAAACAGTCTTTAGGGGAAAAAAAAAAAAGTTAGAAGACTCATTACCTTAATTCAAGACTTACCACAAAGCTATGCAATCACATCCACGCAGTTCTGGTGTGGGACAGATGAAGCGATCACCTGAACCACAGAACGTCCAGACATAGGGACGCACACAAGTAGTCAATTGATTTGGCAAATGTGCTAAGGGAATTCAATTTAGAAAGTTGTTTTCTCCTCCTAAATGAGGAGAAAACTAAGTAACTGGAAAAAAAACTGAGTACCTCACCACAACAAGGTGGTTCAAGATGATGGGTCCCAGATCTAAACATAAGAGCCCGAAATTATCAAGTTTTAGAAGAATTTATCAGAAAATATTGGAGAAATTAACAGTAGGCAAATCTTAAAGACAAAAAATGCTAAGAAAATCATTAAGTTGTAGTCCCTCAAAATTAGGAACTTCTCATTGGAAGATGGCACTAGAATAAAAACAAGCATCCAGTTGTGAAATACATATGGTAATACACATATCTGATAAAGGACTTGTAACCAGAAGCACAAATCAATGATAAAACAAACAGGATGCCCATCGAAAATGGGCAGAAGACCCACGCAGACGCCGCACAATGAAAAGGCAGGAGTGGTCGATAAAGGTGGTTAGAGGAGATCATGAGGAAAGTTAAAATCAGAACGAGAATGTTTCAGACCCACTAGAATGGCTGAAACTTTAGAAACTAACACATATCAGTGAGAGCACAGAGAGATGGAAACTCCTGCAATTTCTGATGGAAGGGAGTATGAAATGGTTCCACTTGGGGAAAAGTTTTGGCAGTTTCTTAGGAGGTTAAACATACATTTGCCATGCAATCCAGCAATCCCACACCTTGGAGCTGACTCCAGAGAAGCAAAAAGGGGTCCAAAGAGGCTTGAACAAAACTTTCAACTTTACTCCAACTAGCCAAAAATTGGACAATTCAAATTCCATCAGTAGGAGACCTGATAAAACTGTGGAGTATTCCTAGAATAAACTACATTCACCACCAAGAAGGACCTACTAATTGACACACAACAGGGGTGACCCTCAAAACGCCGCTGAACAAAGAATCCAGTACAGAAGACTATACCCTAAACTCTATATAAAGCTCAAGAATGAGCGGTTAATCAAGACAGAAATGGGAACGGTAGATGCCAACAGGAGCCGGGACTCACAGGGAGCACAAGGGAACAGGTGGTTTAGAGAGTTCCAGATCTTGGTTTAGGCTGGTGGCCATTTGGCTTGTACACTTTTCTCAAAACCTCACCTCGATTTTCTGTCACTTGAAAAAGAATTATCAACCCTGAGTATTCATAAAGAATTTTTGAATCTGTAACTTTTAAATGTCCCTTCCTAAAGTTAACCGTGGGTGTATAACAGACTACTGGTTAAAACTCATTTCCCACTCCCCCTTACACACAGAATCTCGCCTACCCTGGCTCCCAGCCCGGTGGTGGCCCTGTGACAGGAGGATGCTAGGGGCTCCTTCTGGAAAGGGGGGTGGGTCCCTTTCTCTCTCCTCTGCCCAGAAGGGGAGCGTGGCAGCTCGCACCCCAGAGGCCGGCCCAAAGCACCAGAATGAGGGCCACAGCCTGGAGAGGCAGAGGAAAGCCGGAGGCAGCCATGAGACCCAGCCTCCACTGCTCATCTACGAGCGTCTTACTGAAGCCATCCGGACGACTGCTTCAGGCTGAACCCAATCCTGATGCAGAAAGCAGCTCAGAATTAAGCCTCCTCTTGTGTTCTCATCACCCAGAGTGGGCATTTAACGAAACGTCTATGTTTTATTTTCTTCCCCAAATTCACTTCAAGGAATTTTTTCTTAAAGCAAAAAGTTCCACAAAATTTCTGTGATTTATTGGGCAAGTGAATATGCTAAGAGACAAAATGACATTCCCCACGAATTATTTGGTGTCTGTGATTTTCTGAGCACTGTGGCCAGATGGTTTTCATAGAAAGAGAAGAGTGTATTCATATAGTTCAAAGGTTTGCTTATTTTTTTTTTTTTGGTTTAAAAAAAAAAAAAAAGTACTATTGATTGTAACATGCAGCTCGACAGGAAAAAATCTCGACACTGGAGGCGAAAACGGGTATTTATTACCGTGCCCGCGCTCATTATGGCGGTCTCTGACAGGGGTCCATTAAAATCAATTTTTATGTTTCTATGTATTTTCTTTATCTAATGTTCTCTGGCATTGTGTTTATTAGCCGGTTAAGACAAACACTGAGCAGGAGTGGGCGGTTTTTCCCTCTTCTGTCAGAAGTAACGAGAACTGAAATTTTAATACGACGACTCACAATCGATGGATGGAGGAAACGTTACATTTCAGAACCAAACGTTAAGGAGTGCTTTAAATTTTTTATGTTTTTACAATTAAGAGAAATACGGTGGAGATCTGTCAGAAGAGAAGCACGTGTCCTGTTCGAAAAGGCAGCGCTCTAACATCATGCTGGGGGGCTCCCCCCATGCTCAACCGCCCCCCCACCCCCGTCTATGTGACACCACAGGGGCCACGAGAGCTCCAAATCAAGCAGTTCCAAGACTTTAGCAGGAAACTCACCTGGCAGACTCTGAACAACGAAGGCTGGTCCTGATTTAAAAGCATCAAGATCAGGGAAGCATTTCCCCCCCAATCCCGGTCACCAATCTTCCAGAGAGATTCCCACACTTGTTGAAGAATCAAAATATTTAAGGCTTATAGTCCATCGACTACTCTGTAAATGTTTTTTTGTTTATTTTAGAGACAGAGAGGGAAGGAGAATGAGAGCTGGGGGGGGGGGGGGGGGGGTAGGGGAGGACAGAGGGAGCGAGAATCCCGAGCAGGCTCCACACTCAGTGCACAGCCTGAGGTGGGGCTTGATCCCATGACCCTGGGATCATGACCTGAGCTGCAATCAAGAGTCAAACACTGGATGGACTGAGCCACCCAGGCGCCCCTGTAAACGTGTATGTTAATTAGACGTCATGGGCCACTAGCGAGAGCCGTGCCCCTGTGGTTACCTGCAGGCAGAGGACGCACAGACATCAGCAGATGCTGCTGACGCAAAGTCTCGGCCCAGCCACGGGCCAGGCTGAGGTTGGTGGCTGCCGGCCCGTGGCGCCGTACCACACCGCAGTACCCACCGCTTCTGTGCCACTCTCAACAAATACCGCGCAGAGGGGACTGCAGGGGACTCACCCGGCGTCGGGGGTCTTCCTGTCGTGCAGCCTGATCTCATGCACACCCTGCTCACAGGCAGAGATCTCAATCTCCCCCAGCGGGCTGTCCACCACCTTGTAGTTCATTTCACAGGTCTTGTCCATTCTCCCACGCACCTGTAAAAGACGATTTTAAAGCAATTAAGTACACGTGAAAAAGCGTGGTCCCTCTTAAAGCACAACGAGCACCAGTTACTGAAGACAAACGTCTTCTGAAGTTCTTCCCCATTCTTGGAACCTAATCATCGGATGCGTCGTCTTTGTACTGCACTTACTTCAGAGACAGAAAACTACCAGGACCACTAGAGCAGCCGACCAGCGGCACACACGCCTTCCTTCAATTACTCCCTAGCCTCACCTTGAACCAGGGCTCAGTCAAAGAGGCGAAAATGACCAGAGCTCCCTCTATGGGGTCCCTAGAGCCAAGCTAACCTTGCTTCAACAAACAGTTACCAACTTTCTCACCAACACAGGCTGAAGCCACCGGATATTTTGAACAAAGTACATTTAAAAGCAAGGCATCGTGGAGTGAAGGTGGACACAGCTCTTGTGCAGTGGAAGCTGTGCTGGCTGGGAGCGAGCCCCATGCACGCATGGAGAACACACACAGCTGACCCTGAACAACACGGGTCTGCCCTGCGTGGGCCACTGTGCACGGTTTTCCCATACAGGACTGTAAATGTATTTTTTTTTTACGTTTATTTTTGAGAGAGAGAGAGAGAGAGAGAGCAAGCGCGCGCACAGTGGGGGAGGGGCAGAGAGAGGAGGAGACACAGAATCGGAAGCAGGCTCCAGGCTCCGAGCCATCAGCACAGAGCCAGACATGGGGCTTGAATTCACCAACCATGAGATCATGACCTGAGCCCAAATCGGACATCTAACCCACTGAGCCACCCAGGCACCCCAGAACTATAAATATATTTTTTCTGCCTTATGATGTTAATACGTTCCCTAGCTTACTTTTTTTATAAGAACACAGTATATAATAGAAACATACAAAAGGTGATAACCGGATATTTTCACAGGAAGGTCAACAGTAGGCTCTTAGTAGCTAAATTTTTTGGGAGTCAAAAGTCACACGCAGATTTTCGACTGCACGGAGGTCAGCGTCCCTAATCCCATGCTGTTCAAGGGCCAACCGTGCGCTTCACTTACTTTCAGAGAAACGTACAAACACATAAAAGCTCTCCTATGATGCACTGTCCCTGTTAATTGACAGATATTCATTTCGGTCAGCGGACCAAAGGCTGGGGAGAACGAGCAGGTACCGCGAGGGTGGGGAGGAGCCAGGCGGGAGGTCCGGGCAAACCGACATTAGATAAAAACCACCCCAACTGCGGGCAGAAGATGAGAGCCAAGGGTGGGCTGTGGGGACGCGAAAGGGGACCAGCCCAGGCCCCGGAGCCTGTTCCCTCCCTGCAGCCCCTCCTCCCGCAAACCGCGTGACCTCATATGCCAGCGTTTCCCCGCGCTCGGCCCCACGGCAGCCACCAGCCATGCACCGAAAGAGCGACAGCCTCACCCCCCACCCAGACCGTGCGCTGCTCCTGACCTGTGGGCCGGGCTGCTGATCACAGCTCTGTCCGCAGGCACCTCCGATGAACTGTCTGCGACGTAACCCTGCAAAAATGCTCTCCTGCACACGCGGCTTTTCAGGGACGTCACTGCCGTCCATCGTCACCCCCACCACGCCCAGGACTCACCCTAGGGATTCTCCTCCCCCGCTCACACCATCAAGCTCCTACCACTGCCAGCTCCGCTCATTTCCACCCCATTCTCCCCGAGGCCTCAGCAACTCTCATGTGAGGAAGGACTTCCCTGGGACCCGAGTTACACCTGGGCCCTTCCCACCCCTTCCTGCCCCTCGCCCCGAACAATAAATCAGCTGCCAATTACACAAAGGGGTTACAGCAGGGTCCGAAAACTGCAGCCCACAGGCCACAGGCAGCCTGACACCTGCTTTCGTAAATCACGTTTTGTGGGGACGTGGCCTCGCTCGTCTGTCTGCGTGCTGGCTGTGGCTGCCTTCCTGCTGCCCGGCTGTGACGGGGACAGCGTGGCCCTGAGCACTTACCCCGGCCTCCACACGCCGGGTCTGCTGAGCCCCTCGAGGTCCGCGCTCATGCACCCTTCCTACCCCCACCCGCAGGCCGGCCGTCCCTCCAGGCAGCTCAGGGGCCTGATACTGCAGTCCCTCCACCACACGTCCTCTTCCTGACTTCCCCACATGGCCAGCCTCACCACCCCTACCCTGACCTCTTCCCTTCCCCATCCTTCCACCTGCTGCTAAAGCCACACACCAACTCCCTCATCTGTCTTCCCAGCAGCCACGAGGAGAAGTGCATTTATGGCCCTGATGAGGTCAAGCAGTACCCCCAAACTACACAGTGTGTAAGCATCACCCCGAGATTCCATCCTAAGCCCCGGGCTGCAGAGCCACCCTGCTCAACACGCACTTTTCTGTGCGTCTTGACCGGGATCTGAAATAGACTCCTCTCAGTTCCCAGTGAGGGGACACGGGATTGTGATGTTCGCCCGATGTCACAGATGCTCTGACATGTCGCACTCCTCGACCACCCCAACGTCCATGGATCCCCACTTCGCCATGCAGGGGCAGGAAGCAGGGGGGTGGCCTCCCACCACAGCCTGTCACTTTGCCACAAGTGCCTTTATCTGTGGGGTAAGGGACACCTAAACCACAGGGCCTGGACTAGTGGGAACATGGGCAGACACTTGGCTTCCGGGAAGGATTTGGGATTACCATCTTGTCACAGTTGACATTTTAACCACATGCCCTTGGCCTTCGATCCTGTCACACAGAGCATCGGCTCTCCTCTGTAAAATCTTATCCAACAGCACCAAAATCCTTACCGTCGTAAACAGTGGGTGGCCACCCCTCCCCAGCCCCCCCGGGGCCTTCCCTCATTCCTCGGAGCCCTCACATCTATGGATGTTTCCTGTCACCCTGCAGGGTCTGCTACCAGGAGTCAGGGCTCCACTGAAGACAGATGCATCACATACACGAGAGGCTTATCAAACAGACGAAGTAGATGAGCAGCATTTCCACCATCCAGGCCAAGAGTCTGGCACAGCATTTCCCACAGTGTGTTCTAGAAGACTAAAGACTACTCAGAGAAATGTGGGTGCACTATCCCCTCCTGGGAAACTCACCATGCACGTTAGTGTGTTAAAAGCTCTGAGCAGTCCTGCATAGAAACTGGTTTTTGTTAACCATGAACTCACATCTCCTACCTAGGCCATGCCTGTCAGGCTGAAAGTGGTTTCCTCGCAGATCTGGGCGCAGGCCTCAGATCCAGACCATGAAAAGCCATGAGCCCCTGTCCCAGGCACGGCTCCGAATGGAAAGCGTCAGAACCTCATAGCAGCTAATTTAAGCACAAAAGCAATTTACTGAAAGGCTGTTCCATAACTCCCAGAACTGCTGGGAAGGCTGGAGAAACAAGCTCAGACAACTGTAGGAACCAAGACTGGCCACAGTCCAACCACAGCCAGAATCGAACCTCAGGAAACATCTGTAGGACCACAGGGACTACAGACACGCAGCCAGCACCGTTGCCACCGTTGCCCTGGAAACAGGATGTTGCAGCCACTGCCAGTTTCCTGCTGCCTGGCCCCGTGCCATCTGCCCTCAATTCACTGCCCAGTGTGTGGACCCAACACCACGTACAAGTTCACGCTGGCACGCATCCCAATTCATAACCCAGAGTGTGGATGCAGCACCACGCACAAGTTCACACTGGCACGCGTCCCAATTCACAGCCCAGAGTGTGGACCCAGCACCACGCACAAGTTCACGCTGGCACGCGTCCC